>NW_007732773.1:53729-54632 GCF_000696425.1 Galeopterus variegatus
ACTGTTGGATTCATATTAATAAAAATAACATCAAAAACAGGTATTGCATTTTTCTGGGATTTTAAAATTACTTTTAAAGCCTTAAAAATGTTGATTTGAAACATATCTGCTCACTGTTGCAGATTTTAGTTTAATGGCTGGTGAAGGCCTTCTAGAGTGTGTAAGTGTGTCTGAATAAAAGGAGCCAGCTTATGAGATGGAGTTTTCATGATATAGAAATTTCATTTATTTTAAAATTATAACATTTTAAAATATATTTTATCATTTTTTTTTCTTAAATGATTCACCAGTATGTTGGCATTTTTGATGGAAATAAAAGTCCCTTATGTATTATCTGTTATCCAAAATTTAAGAGCCATTTTAGCCATCACTTGAGTTTACAGACATACTTTCCAATGACCTAGGGATTTTTTTGTGTTAAGTATTACAAAGGGTATCAGATGACTTAAGTAACCTGATAGCAACTTGACCATAAGTTGACTAATGTCACATGCTGGAACCCTAACCCTTGAGTCTACCTGCTGCCTCTCTTTACAACTTTGGCTCATTTCTGGAACCACTCATGGGATACTTGACAGTTCACTGTTCCATGACATTCTTTCCATGAGTTTATCACCTAACAGTCACCTCACTGATGTATCTGATGTCAAACTTGAATCCTTTCCTAACTTCTGATTTGTCAACCTTCTGCAGTAATTTCCAAGAGTTGACTTCTGGTCAGTCTGCTTCTATAACTCAAGCCCAAATCATTGTTAGTTCTGATTTTCAACTCTCTAACCGATAAAAACCAGGGGGAAAAAAAACACAGAAAACCAAAACTGACAGACTGTCACTTGACAGATGACTGTCTAGCTTTCTGTCAAATGACACTCTGTGATAAATACAGTACATGTTGAGTTACCA
>NW_007732773.1:56285-57302 GCF_000696425.1 Galeopterus variegatus
CCTATGTTATATATACCCTAGTAATCAATGAGGTTAAACTAGAATTCGATAGTCCATAATGAAGTCAGAAGTAAAACATGCAAATTTCCATTCAGTTCTGAATGAATTTTTATCAGATATATAATTCTTTTCTTTAGATCTTACTATATTTCAGAAAGATGATTATCTGGATTTCTTAGTATAAACTTCACAAGTAATGAAGTAATTACTTGTTTTCACTTAAAAGTCTGAGTCATTGATTTTAAATATTTGGAAAATTAAAGGAATATTTTATTATTATATTTCATTTGTTCATGCTGTGCCCGAATGAATACCTTTGCTGTGTGTGTAGCATGAAAAGAATAAGGAAACAAGTTATTTGTTCATAAAAAGGCATTATTTAACTAAAATAGAAGCATAAACAATGGGGAAGGCCGGATCATTAGCATGTAGAAAATTTGGTATTACCATTGGTAATATCCTAAATACAATTTGTGAAGATTTGTCTCATTCTGAGGAAGTGGCCTCTTTCTAAAACTTGTCAAATATTCTGTCTGTAGTAGCAAAATCCTGGTGTGAGAAGGAAGGTTTTGAACACTAGATAGTAGATAGTTCTGCAGGTAGGACATTTTGCCTATTATCGCAGTAAATCAGATATACTATGTTTAATATTATAATTGCTTATACCAAATTAATTATAAAAATACCTAATTTCATGTTTGATCTTTTAGAAAGAAATAGTCATTTTATATGTCTTTAGTTGAAAAGGCTTAAAATTTGTAATGATTTCATGTCACTTCTTCTTAACAATGAATATATAAATATTGCATTTGTTTTCAGAAAGTGAAAACCATTTATTTTCTTCTTTTATGAAGACTTTAGCAACTTATCCATTGATAGACATTTAGGTTGATTCCATCTCTTGGCTACTGTGAACAGTGATGAGACGCACATGAGAGTGCAGGTGTCTTTTTGATATATCGATTTCATTTCCTTTCAGTCTATATCCAGTAGTAGGATAGCTGGGTCGTAAGGTCG
>NW_007732773.1:57852-61393 GCF_000696425.1 Galeopterus variegatus
ACTGTATCAATTTACACTCTGACCAGCAATGTAAGAGAGTTCCGTTTTCTCTTCATCCTTGTCAGCATTTATTATTTTTTGTCTTGTTAATAATAGCCATTGTAACTAGAGTGAGATGATCTTTTAGTGGTTTTAATTTGCATTTTTCTGATGATTTGTGTTGTTGAACATTTTGTCATGTGCCTGTTGGCCATTTGTATGTCTTCTTTTGAGAAAAGTCTGTTTAGGTCCTTGGCCTGTTTTTAAATTGGGTTATATGCTTTTTGCTGTCGAGTTGGTTAAGTTTCGTATATATTCTGGATATTAGTCCTTTGTCTGAGGTGTATTTGGCAAAGACTTGCTCTTATTCTATATGTTGTCTCCTTACTTTGTTGACAGTGTCCCTTGCTGTGCATAAGCTTTCTAGTTTGATATTACCCCATTTATGTATTTTTGCTTTTGTTGCCTGTACCTTTTTAGTCTCACTAAAAAAACTGCTGCCCACTCCCATCTTGGGTAGCATTTCTACTATGTTTCTTCTAGTAGGTTCAGGTTTTAAATTTATGTCTTTGATCCATTTTGAGCTGGTTTTCGTGTATGGTGAGACACAGGGTCTAATTCCAATCTTTTGCATGTGGATGTCCAGTTTTCCCAGCACCATTTGTTGAAGAGGCTGTCCTTTCCACGTTGTATGTTTTTGGCACCGTTTTCAAAAATCAGTTGAATGTAAGTGCAAGGGTGTATTCCAGGGCTCTGTATTGTATTCCATTGGTCAATCTATTTTGTTACTGTAGTTTTATAGTATATTTTGAATTCAGGAAGTATGTGCCTCCAACTATGTTCTTTTGTTCAAGATTGTTTTTGCTATATGGGGTCTTTTGTAGTTCCATACAAATTTTGAGGTCATTTTTTTTTCTATTCCAGTTTTATAGTATATTTTGAATTCAGGAAGTATGTGCCTCCAACTATGTTCTTTTGTTCAAGATTGCTTTTGCTATATGGGGTCTTTTGTAGTTCCATACAAATTTTGAGGTCATTTTTTTTTCTATTCCTGTGAAGAATGCCATTGGTATTTTGATAGGGATTGCATTGAATGTATAGATTGCTTTGGGTAATGTGGACACTTTGATGATGTTTATAATTCTGACCCATGAACATGGAATAGCTTTGCATCTGTTTGTGCCCTCTTCAATTTTTTTTCACCAATGTTTTATAGTTTTTATTGTAGAGGTCGTTCACCTCTACGAAAGTAGATTCATTAAATCTACTTTTAAGTATTTTATTTTTGGGTAGCTATTGTGAATGGCATTACTTGATTTCTTCTGCTATTTCATATTTGGTGTATGGGAAGGCTATTGATTTTTCTGTGTTGATTTTATATCCTGTCACTTTACTGAATTCATTTATTAGTTCTAGTAACTTTTTGGTGGCGTCTTTAGGGTTTCTATGTGTAGGACATGTCATCTGCAAATAGGACTAGTTTGACTTCCTCCTTTCTGATTTGAATTCCCTTTATTGTTTTCTTTTGCCTTATTGCACAGGCTAAAACTTCAAGTGCTATGTTGAATAAGAATGGGGAAAGTGAACATTCTTGTCTTGTTCCAGATCTCAGAGAAAAAACCTCTAATTTTTGTCCATTCAGTAGAACATTATCTGTGGGTTTGTCATATATTACCTTTATTGTGTTGAGGTACATTACTTCTATACCTAGTTTGTATTATAAAATGCTTTTTCTGCATCTACTGAAATGATCACATTTTTTGTTTTCTTTTATTTTTTTACCCTTCACTCTGTTGATGTGATATATCAAGTTTATAGATTTGCCTATGTTGAAACAACCTTGCATCCTTTGGGTGAATCCCACTTGATCATTCTGGATGACATTTTTGATGCGTTGCTGGATTCCGTTTACTCACATTTTGTTGGGGATCTTTGTCTCTGTGTTCATTGGAGATATTGGTGTATAGTTTTCTTTTTTGTTGTATCTCTTCCCATTTTTGGTGTGAGTGTAATGCTGACCTCATAGAGGGAGTATAGAGTATTCCTTCTACTTTAATTTTTTGAAAGAGTTTAAGAAGAATTGGTATTATTTCTTCTTCAGATGTTTGGTAGAATTTGACAGTGAAGCTATCTGGTCCTGGTTTTTGTTGTTGTTGTTGTTGTTCTAAGACTTTTTGTTATTGTTTCAATTTCATTATTGATTATTGGTCTGTTTAGATTTCCTAATTCTTCATGATTCAGCTGTGGGAAGTTGTATGTGTTCAAGGATTTATCCATTTGTTCTGGGTTTTCTAGTTTTTTCCCATGTAGTTGTTCATAGTAGTGTCTTATGGTCCTTTGTATTTCTATTGTATTAGTTGTAATATTCCCTTTTCCCTTTCTGATTTTATTTATTTGAGTCTTCTCTTTTTTTTTCTTCATTACTCTAGCTGAAAAGTTTATCAATTTTATCTTTTCAAAAAACCAAATCTTTGTTTCAATAATCTTTTGTATTATTTTAAATCTCTAATTTATTTCTGCTTCATTACTCTAGCTGAAAAGTTTATCAATTTTATCTTTTAAAAAACCAAATCTTTGTTTCAATAATCTTTTGTATTATTTTAAATCTCTAATTTATTTCTGCTCTGATCTTTATTTCTCTCCTTCTATAGATTGTGTGTTTGATTTGTTCTTGTTTTTCCAACTCCTCGAGGTGTAATGTTTGGTTGTTTATTTGGAGTCTTTCTTCTTTTTTAATGTAGGCATTTAGTGCTGTAAACTTCCCTCTTAGAACTGCTTTTGCTGTATCCTATAGGTTTTGGTATGCTGTATTTTCAGTTTTATTTGTCTCCAGGAATTTTAAATTTTTCTACTTGATTTCTTCTTTGACCCATTCATTGTTCAGGAGTATATTATTTAATTTCCATGTATTTGTACAGTTTCTAGTGTCCATTTTATTGTAGATTTCTAGTTTTACTCCATTGTGGTGAGATTAGGCAGTTGACATGATTTTGATTTTTAAAAATTTGTTGAGACTTCTTTTGTGTACCAACATATGGTTTATCCTGTGATAGACATACACAATAGAATAATACTCAGCTACTAAAAAAGATGATATCCTATCATTTGCAGCAACACGGATGGAACTGGAACCCATCATGTTAAGTGAAGTCAGTCACAAAAAGACAAATACCACATGATATCACTCATATGTGATATCTACACACACACACACACACACACATGCATATGCACATAAGCAATGGTTCTCATAGAAGTAGAGATTGGAATAATGGTTACCAGAGGTGGGGGGAGGAGGAAAAGTGGTGGACTAATGTGTGCAAAATTATGCTATCCATTCTAAGTAAATTATTGTGCAGTACACACATCTATTGAAACAACATATTGTACCCCACAAATATGTACAATTAAATGTTAAAATACTTTAAATAAAATATAATTTTTTAAAAAATGAGTTTAGATAAACAATTTTATTTCCATGAAACTGTACAAAAAAGAAAGGGAGGGGCCGGCCCGGTGGCACACTGGATAAGTGCGCCGCTTGGGAAGCGCGGCGGCGCTC
>NW_007732773.1:62349-64098 GCF_000696425.1 Galeopterus variegatus
GGGGCAACACTGAGGGTTGTGATCCGTTGCCGGACACGGAAAAAGACAAAAAAGACAAAAAAAAAAAAGAAAGGGAACATTTTATTGAGGTGACTGAGTAATACATCATATTAGATATGAAACAGTTATGCTATAAAATAAGTAAATTAAATAAGAAACAATGAGCTATAACTTATCCCCATTCCAATTTAAAATTCTCATGGTTCACATGAAGCAGACTGAATGATCTTTAATTGCATCTTAAGTTAGACTTTTGAAGTGATTAACCTCTCTAGCATTGCTTGTTTAATGAATATATTATTTTTATATTATCAAAGCAATCATTTATTTTGAGAAATGTTCATTTTTTCTGTTTTATGTGTTTAAAAAGAATTTGTAAGTGCACTTAGGAAAAGGCTAATGGAAATGTTCTTTCAAGTTTTATCCAAATAACCACAGCTTACTATAAAAGCTGATACTTTAACAACAGAAGTAGGAAACCTATAGTTTAAATCTAAAAGATTATAACATTGCTCATTTACTAAAGACATCTCTTTGATCCTCTAACACAGAAAAAAAAATGTGAGAATTAAAAGGAGAAAAAATAAAAGCTGAATTGTGAATGTAATGACTCCCCATATTTACATCTGAAAAGCTATGAAAAGCATAGATTAGAAAATAACTACTGTATACCATATTTGCTTCTTGGAGAAATGAAATTTTTAATTTTAAGCTGTAGGTTATTGAAATGAGATTAAATTATAAAGAGATGAAAGAGTAATGATTTGCTTCATTGTTATGATTATGAAGAAATAAGATTTTGCTTTAAGAAGATCATATCAAATTCTGTAATATTTGTGTTTTTAATGAAAATTGTTTTCTGCTTTCTTGCTTACAATGAGTTTCACCATATTAAGTAGCACTCTCACTATAGATTTTAAAAAGCCATTGTTGATACAGATGAGGTAAAATAATTTTTTTTTCTCAAATATCCTCTCTCCAGCAGCCAATACCTCCATTTGTTTACAATTCTGTAGCTGTCTTGGCAATTAAGCTGTTATACATACCAGCTATAAATTGAATAACAACAAAAAAGATGAATTAATGCAATGGCTTAAAATTAAATGTATATAAAAAGAAATTCTTAAAGTGGGTTCACAAGGTTTAAGTGATTGTATATATATATGTGTGATGTTAATATATGTATATGTGCATCCACATACATATACAAATAGATAATTAACACTTTTAAAATATTTACATTTATGAATATTTTGTTATATATTTGAAAGAAATTTTTATAAACCTCATATTAGATATAATAATTAGGAAATAAATAATAGATAAATATGTTTAACAAATCCCAAAATATTAGAATGCATCGATATTAAACTAAGAGTAAATACGTTAAGAAGGGACTACTGGTCTTAATTACCATCAGTTACTTTACAATGAATATTCATTAATGCTATAATTTTTCAATATTAATATAGTTTAAGGCTATGTGTTAGAAAGAAAAAATATGTGTGTGTGGGTGTGGGTGTGTGTGTGTGTGTGTGTGTGGTATGTCTTACTTTGAAAACATAACAAATTTATTTTAAGCACTATTTTTTTTTTTTTGCTTTGGAAATGTAAGAATTTTTACAAATGACAGCAACTCAACATTTGACACACATGGAGGGGGTTTGGGAAGTGATAGGTTGGGTAAGGGCCATAAAGAAATATCATGATTTGTAAGAATGAATATGTTAATAATAAATTAAAAAAATA
>NW_007732773.1:64672-65764 GCF_000696425.1 Galeopterus variegatus
GGCCATAAAGAAATATCATGATTTGTAAGAATGAATATGTTAATAATAAATTAAAAAAATAAAAAGATACAAATGAAGTGCAAATATATTGAAATTTATAGCAAGTGAATATATCTCAAGTTGTAAATATTAAAACTCATATTTAAAAGTATTCCTCCAAAATAAATAATTATTTAAAAACTCATTATCATCACACAATTAACTTTGATGAAATGTTTCTTTAACCAATTTGTATGAATATCTCAGATATACAAAATATATTAACTTCTTTATGACCTGTAAAAAAAAAAAAGGATTTCCATGACTTGTCCTCAGCTTTGTACATTGAACCACAGCTAGTTTGGTTTGCTCAACATGTCTGTCATCTACGACCTAATTTTCTAAATTTGTACTTTATGTTTTTTGGTTTGTTTTTTCATTTTTGATTTTTCTGGGCTCCTCACCACTTTTATTCAACATAGTGATGGAAGTCCTAGTTAGAGCAATTAAACAAGAGAAAAAATAAAGAACATCCAAATTGGAAAGCATAAGGTCAAATTGTCCCTGTTTGAAGATGACATGTTTTATGTGGAGAGAAACCTAAAGACTCTACCCTGATAACAAATTCAGTAAAGTGGCAGAATACAAAATCAACATACAGAAATCAATAGCATTTCTATACACCAACAACAAACTAGCAGAAAAAAATATCAAGAAAGCTATCCCATTTAACATGTCAATGAAAATAAATAAATAAAATACCTAGGAATAAATTTAACTAAGTGAAAGATGTCTATAAGAAAAACTATGAAACACTGATTAAAGAAATTAAACGACACAAAAAAATGAAAAGACATCCCATGCTTATGGATTGAAAGAGTAAATATTGTCTAATGACAATGCACCCAAAGCAATGGGGATTCATTGCAATCCCCATCAACCTACCAATGACACACTTCGAAGAAATAGAAAAAAATAGAAAATAAAAAATTTATATGGAACAACAAAAGACCCCGAGCAGCCAAAGCAATCCTGAGCAAAAAGAACAAAGTGGGGAGTATCACACTCCCTGACTTCAAAATATACTAAAAAGCTACAGTTAGCAACAAAATG
>NW_007732773.1:66470-67885 GCF_000696425.1 Galeopterus variegatus
GGGGAGTATCACACTCCCTGACTTCAAAATATACTAAAAAGCTACAGTTAGCAACAAAATGCGGTACTGGCATAAAAACAGACAGTTCCATAGAGCAATGGAACAGAATAGAGAATTAAAAATAAACCCATGTGCCTACAACCAATTGATTTTCAACAAAAGAGCCAAGAGCATACATTGGGAAAAGAACAGTATGTTCAATAAATGGTGCTGGAAGAGTTGGAGATCCACATACAGAAAAATGAACCTAGACCCCTATCTCTCACCATATACCACAATCAACTCAAAATGGTTAAAGACTTAAATGGAAGACCCAAGACTGTAAAACTGCTAGAAGAAAACAAAGGTGAAATACTTCAGGAAATAGGACTAAACAGAGATTTTATGAATATTTTTGGAGCACAGGCAACAAAGCAAAAATAAGCAAATGGAATTTTATCAAACTAAAAAGCTTCTGCACAGCAAAAAGAAACAACCAACAGAGGGAAAAGATAACCTGCAAAATAGAAGAAAATATTTTCAAACTATGCATCTGACAAGAATTAATATCTAGAATATACAAAGAACACAAACAACTCAATAATAAAAAAAACAAATAATCTGATTTTAAAATGGTCAAAGGAGCTGAACTGCTATTTCTCAAAAGAAGACATACAAATGGCCAGCATGTATATGACAAAATGCTCAATGTCACTAATTATCAGAGAAATGCAAATCGAAACTATAATGAGATATCATGTTCCTCTAGCTGGAAGGGCTGTTATCTAAAAGAAAATAAGAAATGCTGGCGAGGACGTAGAGAAAGAAGTATCCTTATATTGTTTGTGGGAATATAATTTAGTATAGACATTAAGGGAAATGGTATGGTCATTTCTCAAAAAACTACAGATAGAAATACCATGGAATCCAGCATTCCCACTACTGGATATATATCCAAAGGAAAGGAAATTCTCAAGTTGCAAGGATACCTACACTACATTTTTACTACAGTTCTATTTACAATAGCCAAGATTTGGAACCAAGCTAAATGTCAATCAGCAGATGACTGGATGAAGGAAATGAAATCAATATATCAAAAGGACACCTGCATTCCCATATTCATCACAACACCATTCACAATAGCCAAAAGATTGAATCAACCTACCTATATGCCCACCAATGGATGAATGGATAAAAAAACTGAGGTACATATACACAATCAAATACTGTTTCACTATGAAAAAAGGATATACTATTATGTATGGTAATATGTATGGAGCTAAAAATCATCATGTTAAGTGAAGCGAGTCAGGCACAGAAAGACAAATACCACATGATCTCACTCACATGTGGAACCTAAAAGAAAAAAAATGTCATTCTCATAGAATAATGGTTACCAGAGGTCAGGATGGGAGAGGGGTGGGAGGAGAAGCAAT
>NW_007732773.1:68661-70809 GCF_000696425.1 Galeopterus variegatus
ATGTTAAAAAAGAAAGAAAATGTAATATAAATACAAAGGAATACTACTCAGCCATAAAAAAAGAATGAAATTGTTCCATTTGCAACAACACAAATGAGCTTGGAGCAACTTATGTTAAGTGAAATAAGCCAGACACAGAAAGAGAGATACCACATGTTCTCACTCATATGTGGGAGCTAATGAAGATGATCTCATAGTAGAGAGTACAATAATGTGGTTACTAGAAACTAGTAAGGGGAGGGGTGGGGGGGAAGGCAGATAGTGACAGGGTGATCAGTGAATACAAAATTGTGGAGATATAGGAAGAATAAGATATAATGTGCTATAGCAACACAGGGAGACTACAGTCAACAACAAATTACTGTGAAACTTCAAGTAGCTAGTTGAGAGGATTTTTGATGTTCCCAACACAAAGACATGACAAACATTGGAAGTAATGGATCTGCTAAATACCCTGATATGATCATTACACGCTGTATAAGTGTATCCAAATATCATATTGTACTCCATAAATATAAATTATCATAGGTCAATTAAGTAAAAATAAACTAAAATGAAAAAAATTTCAGAAACACAAGTAGATTAGTGCTTGCCAGAAAGTGAAGGAAAGGAATAATTAGAAGTTATTGCTTAATGAGTCTACGTTTAGGGTGACAACAAGTTTTGGAAATAGAGGTAATAGTCACAAAGAATTATGAATGTAATTTTATTCCAATTGTATGTTTAAAAATCCTTAAAATGGCTACTCTTCTGTTACATATATTTCATCATGACAAAAAAAATAGAAAAAATAAAGAATGAAAAAATAATGACAAAGATATGTATGAGTCAGTGTGAAGATTTCCAAGATATATTGTTAAACAGAAAACAGCAATGTGTAAAATAGTACTTATACTATGCTACCTTTTGTATAAAAATGAAGGGGAAATAAAATATATAATTATCTGCCCATTTGAGCAAAAAGAGGCACAAGAGTAAATCAGAAATTAATAATATTGCTTGCCTACAGGAGGCGGGTGAGAATGAGGTAGAAAAAATGGGGAGATGAATACTACACTTATTTGTATAGTTTTGACTATGTTATTTTTTACCTAATAAAAAATAACTAAAAGATGATGTGAAATAAAGTAGAAAAAAAGAAAAAAAATGAACCTAACCATAATTCAAATGAATAACATAATTAGACTAACAATTAGAGGGGAAAATAGATAAATAACCTAACTAATTCTTGAACACAATATTTTGTCTATATATCCTCATAATAAATAAGAAAAACAAAACTGTAACCAAAGTTTTGAGTTAGTAAGTTTGTCACCCATAGTTCAGGGTGTCACCCTGAGTTCAGGATTCTGAAATTACTTAAGATGTATTCAAAGATTTAGCAAGTAAGTAAAAATATTAGGGAAAAAAAGAGTGACTTGTCACTATCAGAGAATGGTGTTACATGCATTGGAAAGAAGGTTGGGAAGATCTCTGTGGTGTCAAACTGGAATTGGAGATATTAGTTTAAACTTGTAGTTTTTAACACACACACACACACACACACACACACAGAAATAGATTGAAATTTATATATTATATATCAGTATCTACTCTGTTCTCATCCCCCATTCTTTCTGTCTCATTCCTGACTCACTCTGTAGATAACCATTCCTTTAGTTTTTTAGCTTCTATTTTATACATCCTGCATTTCTTCTATGTGTATTTTCTAGCTGCATACTCTGAGATGGTTTAGAAACCTTAAAAACAGTGAACTCACCTAATGCCCAATTTGCCCTCTAAATACCATTCTCTTCTGAGAGAAATCAAAATTACTTAGAAAAATGACTGTCTCCAGGGCTGGAGCCAAAAAAATAAGATTATTTAGGGAAATCTTGCTGAGCCAGAGAATCAGGTGCTCAGTGAATCACGGGGACACAAGAGCCAGCTTGAAGGTGCTCCTATCGGCTAAATCCGGAATAATTAACATATAAAGTATGTTCTACTTTATACATTGAGGTCTGTATTTTCCTTTATGTTGCTAAGGAAACGTTTCTTTGGTTTTATCATATTTACTCCTATATTTATCATTTTAATGAGCAAAAGTCGATTTAGTTTTGGGAATTTGCCATAATAAGGGCAGGTAATTTCTTTTTCAATGTAAAGTGG
>NW_007732773.1:72502-74632 GCF_000696425.1 Galeopterus variegatus
ATATATGGAATAATAAGTATTATATAATTTATTATGACATATATGCCATAATAAGTGACTTCGAAAAGTTTGTGGAAAATTGAATTAAAAGTTAAAAATGATAAATATAAATTTTATTTCTAAACATAACATTTTCCATGTTCAAGACACTTTTGTAAGCAATGATGCCAGTCACTTAGTCCATCCCTAAAGAATTGAAGAATCTGGGAATTTAACCATGTCAATGCAGTCTTTTTTAAAGTATAAGCTGGAGAAAAAAGGGTTCGCATTAAAGAATATTTAAGATTAGGAAATAAAAAGAGGTCAGAAGGCACTAAGTCAGAACTGTAAAATGGATGTCTAATGATTTCCCATCAAAACTCTCACAAACTTGCCCTTCCTTGATGAGAGGAATGATCAGAAATATTGTTGTGGTGGAAAATAACTCTGATGAAGCTTCCCCAGGCATTATTCTGCTAAAGCTTTGGCTAACTTTCTCAAAACAGTCTCACCGTAATCAGATGCTATCATTCTTTGGCCTTTCAGAAAATGCACTGAGCATCCAGAAAAACTATTATGACCTTTGTTCCTGACCAGTCCACTTTTGCTTTGACTCTACCACTTCCACCTCTCTGTAACCGTGGCTCTGATTGTGCTTTGTCTTTAGGATCATACTGGTAAAGTCATGTTTAATCCCCTGTTACTATTCTTTGAAGTAATGCTTCAGGATCTTGATCCCACTTGTTTAAGACTTTATTGAAAGCTCTGCTCTCGTCTTCAGCTGATCTGGGTGCAACAGTTTTGGCACCCATGAGCAGAAAGTTTGCCCAGCTGTAATTTTTCAGTCAAAATTGTGTAAGTTGAATGAATTGAGATGTCTACGGTGTTGGCTATTGTTTCTGGCGTTAATCATTGGTCCTCTTTAATTAGAGTACAAGCAAAATTAATTTTTTTTCTTCACAAATTG
Source organism: Galeopterus variegatus (assembly GCF_000696425.1). Lineage (NCBI taxonomy): Eukaryota > Metazoa > Chordata > Mammalia > Dermoptera > Cynocephalidae > Galeopterus > Galeopterus variegatus. Next base: position 73,449 of record NW_007732773.1, read on the forward strand.
TTGTGATCTTCATCTTCTACGTTGTCTTGTCCCTTCTTAAAATGAGTTGTCCATTTGTAAACTGCTGATTTCTTTCAGGCATTATTCCCATAAACTTTTTGTAAAGAATCAATAATTTCATAATTTTTCCACTCAAGGTTCACCATAAATTTGGTTCTTGCTTCAATTTTAGCAGAATTCTTGTTGCCCTGATAGTGCCTTTTCAAACTGATGTCTTATCCTTCTCAGTGCCTCAAGCTAGATCCTGTTCAGACATGTTATAAAAAGTTAGTATGAGTTTACTTTGGCACAAAAAAATTTTGCAATTCATGCACAGTTTTTAATAATATTCATTTTCCATACACTTTTTGAAGACCACTCATGTATATGTATGTGTGTTTATGTGTATCTATCTATCATATACATAGATAAATAGATACATAGATATATAGGTCCTCTTAGTTTGGTATTTTATTGAAAAATGACTTGATAAGTTTGTTCCTATTGTTCTCATGTAAAGAGATATTTGGCAATTTTAAAATAGAAGAAACGTTTTTGTTGAAGCAAACATACATGCAGTAAGTTGTGCAACATTCTCTGCAACCATATAACAATCATGGTGGTAAAAATATAGAATATTGTGCAACATGTAGGGAGTTTTTCTCATGCCAACTCCATCTAGAGTTAACTGCTACCAGGCCTTACACCATCATAGCTGACTTTTGCCTGTTTTTGAACTTTATATAAGGAATATCATAAAGTTTCTTGTGTGTCTAGCTTCTTCTGTCAACTTGTCCATAAATCCATTAATCATGAAGTAAATCTAATACTAGTTTGTTTTCATTGTCAAAGTAGTTTTCAGTATATGAATATACTATGATTTTTTTATTCATTAAATTGTTATGGACATTTTTACCAGTTTAGGTATATTATAATTAAGCTGTAGTCAACACTCTCGCTAATGTCTTTTAATGCACATATGTAACCATTTTTATTTAGGACTAAAATGGCTTTGGTCATAAAAAATGCATATGTCCAAATTTAGAAGATATTGCAAAACGTTTTTCTAAATTGTTTTTCTAACTTTCACCTCAAAATATGACATGAAAGTTCAAATTGTTCCATATGTTCTCTTTTTTTTTTAAATTACTGAAACACAATTGCTTGTACATATCTGTGGAGTGAAGCACTGAATATCAATACCT
>NW_007732773.1:75200-79317 GCF_000696425.1 Galeopterus variegatus
AATTACTGAAACACAATTGCTTGTACATATCTGTGGAGTGAAGCACTGAATATCAATACCTATGTGCAATATGTGATGCTCAAATCAGGATAGTTAGTATATTCAATATTACACAATGTAATCATATTTTGTGGCCCTTTACCAGTTTCTCACTTACCCCCCATCCCCTCCCATTTTCCTACCTCTGGTGGCCTCAGTTCTGTTTTCCCCTTTTCAAAGCTTGTTGAATTGTAATGATTGTTGTTTGTTTGTTTGTTTCTTTTTTTCTTCCATTTTTTCTTGCTTTTTTTATTTTTTAGCTCCCACTTATGAGTAGGGACATGTGGTATTTCTCTTTCCATGCCTGGCTTATTTCACTTAACATCATTTTCTCTAAGTTCATCCACGTTGCTGCGAATGGCAGAATTTCATTCTTTTCTATCGCATAGTAGTTTCCATTGTGTATATATACCACCTTTTCCTTATTCAGTCATCAGCTGATGGACATTTTAGTTGGTTCCAATTCTTAATTATTGTATACAGAGCTGTGATAAATATGGGAATGCCAGTATCCCTTTGACATGACAATTTCCATTTCTTCAGGTGGGATTGCTGGATTCTTTGACAGTTATATCTGTAGTGGTTTGAAGACCTCCATACTGCTTTCCATAATAGCTGCACTAATTTACATTCCCATCATCAGTGTAGGAGAGTTCCCCTTTCTCTGCATCCTCACCAGCATTTATTATTCTCTGTCTTTTTGATAATGGCCGATGTAACAGGGGCGAGATGATATCTCAGTGTGGTTTTGATCTGCATTTCTCTGATGTTTAGTGATGTTTGTTTGGCCATGCTTTTGTCCATTAGTATATCTCAAGTTTTCTCATGTTTGTTGGACATTAGTAAATCTTCCTGTGAGAAATGCCTATTCATCTCCTTTGCCCATTTTTTAATCAGGTTACCTGTTTTTATATTGTTAAGGAAGTTTGTGTTCCTTATATATTCTGGGCATTAATACCTTGTCAGATGTGTAGTGTGTGATTATTTTCTCCAAATCTGTAGGGTGTCTTTTCTCTGTGTTAATTGTTTCTTTTGCTGTGCAGAGGCTTTTTAGTTTGATATAATTCCATTTGTTAATTTTTCCTTTTATTTCCTGTGCTTTGGGGGTCTTATTTACAAAGTCTTTGTCCATTTCTATTTCCTGAAGTGTTTTCCCTGGTTTCCTCTGGAAGTCTTAGAGTTTCAGGTCTTATATTTTAGTATATGGTTAGAGGTATTGGTCTAGTTTCATTCTTGTAAATATGGATATCCAGTTTCCCAGAACCATTTATGGAAGAAGCAGTCTTTCCCCCAATGTATGTTCTTACTGCTTTTGTCAAAGATCAATTGGCTGTGAGTATGTGGGTTGATTTCTGGATTCTCTATTCTGTTCCATTGGTCCAAGTGTCTATTTTTATGCCAGTACCATGTTGTTTTGGTTACTGTAGCTTTGTAGTATAATTTGAAGTTAGGTAGTGTTATGCCTTTGGCTTTATTTTTTGCTCAGGATTGCTTTGGCTATTCAGGGTCTTTTGTTGTTCAATATGAATGGTAGGATCTTTTTTTCTATTTCCTTGAAGAATGTCATTGATATATTCATAAGGAGTGCATTGAATCTGTAGATTGCTTTGGGTAATATGGAGATTTTCACAATGTTAAGTCTTCCAAGCCAAGAACACATAATGTCATTCCATCTTTTTGTGTCCTCTTTAGTTTCTTTCAGCAATGATTTGTAGTTCTTGTAGAGATCCTTCACCTCCTTGGTTAAATTTATTCCTAAGTTGTTTTTTTTTTTTTTTCTTGGTGAAATGGCTTGCTTTCTTGATTTCCTTTTTTTCTAGCTTGTTATCGAAATATGAAAATGCTATTGATTTTTACATGTTCATTTTGTATTCTGCAACTTTACTGAAATTATTTATCAGCTCTAAGAGGTTTTTTGTAGAGTCCTTAGGTTTTTCTATATATAGGATCATGTCATCTGCAAACAGGGACAGTTTGATTTCATCTTTTCCAATTTTTATGCATTAATTCCTTTCTCTTCCCTGATGGCTTGCTATGGCTAGTACTTCCAATATTATGTTAAAAAGGAGTGGTGAGATTGGGTATCCTTGTATTGTTCCTGTTTTTAAGGAAATGTCTTTCAGCTTTCCCCCATTCAGTATGATATTGGCAGTGCATTGGTCATATATGGCTTTTATTATGTTGAGATACTTTTCTTCTATACCTAATTTTCTGAGCCTTTATCATGATGGGATGTTGAATTTTGTCAAATGCTTTTTATTCATCTAATGTGGTAATCATATAGATTTTATCTTTGGTTTTGTTGATGTGGTGTATAATATTTATTGACTTTCATATGCAGAACCATCCTTACATCCCTGAGATGAATCCCACTTGATCATGGTGTATGATTTTTTTTATGTGTTCCTGTATTCTGATTGCTAATATTTGTTGAGGATTTTTGTGTCTATGTTCATTAGAGATATTTATCTGTAGTTTTCTTTTTTTTGTTGTTGTATCTTTGTCTGGTTTTAGTATCAGGGTATTTCTGGCCTCATAGAATGTGTTTGAGAGAATAACCTCTTTCAATTTTTTGGAATAGTTTGAAGAGAATTGATTTTAATTCTTCTTGAAAGGTGTGGTAGAATTCAGTAGTAAACCATGCAGTGGTGGGCTTTTCTTTGTTAAGAGACTGCTGATTACTGATTCAATCTCATTGCTTGTTTTTAGTCTGCTCAGGTTTTCTATTTCTTCTAGGGTCGATCTTGGTAGTTTGCATTTGTACAAATATTTATCCATTTCCTCCAGGTTTTCAAATTTATTGGCATATAATTGCTTGTAATAATCTCTAATGATTCTTTGTATTTTTGTGGTATTGTTTGCAATGTCTCCTTTTTCATTTCTAATTTTTGTTATTTGGGTATTTGCTCTTCTTTTTTAAGCTAGCCTAGCTGATGGTTTGTCTATTTTGTTTATTTTCTCCCAAAAACTAACTTTTTGTTTCATTGATCTTTTGTTTCATTTCTTGGGTTTCTTTTTCATTTATTTCTGCTCTGAGCTAAATTATTTCTTTCCATCTACTAATTTGGGGATTTAACTGTCCTTGTTTTCCTAGTTCTTTGAGGTGTTGTATAAGTTTTTTATTTGAAAGCTTTCAATTCTTTTGACGTAAGTGTTTACTGCATTAAACTTTCCTCTTAGTACTGCTTTTATAGTATCTCAGAGGTTTTGCTTGTTAATGATTTCTAGTTTTATTCCATTGTGATCTGAACAGATACTTAAAATAATTTCAAGTTTTTAAAAATTTGTTGAAACTTGATTTGTGACCTAACATTTGGTCTATCCTAGAGAATGTTTCATGTGCTAATGTGAAAACATATATTTTGCAGTTGTTGGATAAGAAAATGTTTCATATGTATCTGCCCAGTCCAATTGGCCTAACGTGTAGTTTGAATCCTGTGTTTCTGTGTTGATTTGTTTCCTAGATGATCTGCTCAATGCTGAGAGAGGGGTGTTCAGGTCCCCAACTATTATCATATTGGGGTCTACTTCTTTCTTTAGCTCTAATAGTGTTTGCTTTATATATCTGGTTGCTCTGGTGTTGGGTCCATTTATATTTATGATTGTTACATCTTCTTGCTGGGTGGATCCCTTGATCATTACATAAAAGCCTTCTTTGTCTTCTTCTGTGATTTTTGGTTTAAAGTCTATTATATCCAGTATAAAAATATTTAGTCCTGCTCATTTTTGGTTTCCATTTTCATGTTATATCTTTTCCCATACCTTTGCTATTAGTTTGTGTGTGTCTTTACATGTGTGGTGAGTCTCTTGAAGACAGCATATAGTTCGGTCTAGCTTTTTAATCCAATAAGTCAGTCTGTGTCATTTTACTGAGGAGCTTAATACATTTACATTTAGTATTGTTATCAAAAGATATTGTCTTACTCCTGACATTTCATTTATTTTCCTTTGGATGTTTTAAATATCTTTGTCCCTTTCTTTCCTTTTCATTGTTTGTCTTCAACATTTGTTGGTTTTTTTTGAGAAGGTAAGATTTAGTTTCTTTCTCTCTCATTTGCATTTTTGTTCTACCAATGGG
>NW_007732773.1:80103-83057 GCF_000696425.1 Galeopterus variegatus
GATGTTTTAAATATCTTTGTCCCTTTCTTTCCTTTTCATTGTTTGTCTTCAACATTTGTTGGGTTTTTTTTGAGAAGGTAAGATTTAGTTTCTTTCTCTCTCATTTGCATTTTTGTTCTACCAATGGATTTTGTTCTTTTTTGTGTATTCATGGTAGTGAATCATTTTTCACATTCCAGATGCAGGACTTCCTTGATAAGTTATTTTAAGGTTTGCTGTGTGATGGTGAGCTCCTATAGTTTGTGTTTGTCTGAGAAATACACTATTTCTTCATCATGTCTGTAGGATGACCTTGCTGGGTATTGTATTTTACACTATAATTTTTTTTTTCTTCTCTTTTAGTATTTTGAATATATCATCTCATTTTCTTCAGGCCTGTAGAGTTTCTGTTGAGAATTCTGCTGTTAGTATGTTGGAGATACTTTATAGATGACCTGGCTCTTTTCTCTTGCTGTTTTTAGAGTTCTCTGTTTGTATTTGAGCATTGCCAGTTTGACTATAATTTGTCTCAGAGAGAGTCTTTTTTAATTTAATCTGTTTGGGGATCTTTGAGCCTCCTGAATTCTCCTCCCTTTTTTTTTTTTTTTTGCTCTACCTGAATTATTCTGAAAAGACCATCTTCAAGATCAGAAATTCTTTCTTCTGCTTACTCTAACCTGCTGCTTCAACTTTTGGTTGTGTTTTTTATTTCATTAAATGAATCCTTCAGTTCTAGGAATTTTTCTACATTCTATTTAAAGGTATTAATATATTTATAAATTTCCTCCTTCATATCCTGGATATTTTTTCTCATTTCATTGTGCTGTCTAACTGAGCCTTCTTGTATCTCATTGAGTTTCCTTAAGGTTGTTGCTCATAATTCCTTTTCAGTCATTTTAAGGGTTTCCTCCTCTACGGGGTCTGGTAACTGAGAATTGCTATATTCCTCCAATGGTTTTTCTTCTTTTCTTTTTTTTTTTTTTCCTGTTTCTAGTATGTCTACATTGATATATAGTCATTAAGTAGAGCAGTTGCTTCTTCTATTATTTTGAAGTGGGACTTCAGGAGAGATAATTCCTCTTTTTTTTCTAGACTATGCTGTTAACTTTCCTTTTGTCAGTGTAGTTGAGTGATTTGCTGGCCACCTGTATGATGGCCATAGTTGCTGCTATGGTGGTGAGCCACCTTTGCATCAGCAGTGGCAGTAGTGGTGGCTGCGGTGAACTACCTGCATGGATGCAGTGTTTGTGGCAATGGTGGGAGCTGAGGTCCCCAGGCACAATTCCTTCTGTCAGGTGGGGGGCTGCCCATGGCTTCTGGTAAGGCCCTTGAGGGTGCTCTTCATTCCATATGTTTTCTAATGATTGGTTATTTTAATCTACTAAAAAGAAGAATAAATAATAAATATTCTGTTGGTATGTAGGTATATCACTGAGGTTTTGCTTTGCATTTTCTTGATGACAGATAAGTTTGAACATCTTTTCATATGCTTAGGACTCTTTGAGAATACACTTATATAAATGTCTGTTCAAGTTCTTTGCCCATTTTTTATTGTGTTATGTCTTTTTTACCCCTAATGTTTTGGAAATGTTTTTTTTGTTTGTTTGTTTGTTTTGTTTTTTGTTTCGTTTTGTTTTTGGGGGGTGGTAAGGAGATTGTAACTCCTGGCTTGGTGTTGTCAGCAGCACACTCAACCAGTGAGCACACCGGCTATCCCTATATAGGATCTGAACCTGTGGACTTGGTGCTATCAGTGCTGCACTCTCCCAAGCGAGCCATGGGGCCAGCCCTGGAAATGTTTTTTTTATACTTTCTTGTACAAATTAAATATAAAATATTATATTGCATATTTTTTGTTTAAATCTTGTAGCTTGAATCTTTACTATTTTAAAATGCCTTTTGATGACTAGAGCTACTAACTTTAATGTGGTCCAATTTGTTAGTAATTTATTTGTGTATAGTGCATTTAGTTATTATTATTTTTTTCTTTTTAAGGAAAATGGTGCCCTGGCAAATTCCTAATGATATTCTCCTGTGTTATGTTCTAAAAGCCTTATTAATTTTTATTTCACATTTAGATGTAAGATTCATCTGGAAATGGATCTTTCTATATCATCTTAATTATGGGACAAGTTTTGCTTGTTTGTTTGTTTTCTGTGAGATTACTCAATTGATCCAGTACTCTTTTTAAGCATGCTTATACCATGAACCACATTGGAAATCTGAAGAAAGCTATGTATGTCTTACCAGAATGAGGCTTTTAAATACAAAATATAACTTGAATGCTATTATATAAGAAAATTTATGTTCAAAATAATTAACATATTAAAACTGATGTGTATTAATTTGAGTTTTCATTAACATAACATGTAACAATATTTAGCTGCAAGTCTGATAGCAAAACTAATTTTGAAATTGCCATGACTTGGAAAAAAAAAAAAAAAAAAAAAAAAAAAGAAATTGCCATGACTTGAAATAGTATTTCAAGATTTTTTCAAGATCGGTAATATCTATGATTTCTATTGTCACCCAACTTACAAATAGTGCTAATAATACTGTTATTTATTGCCTCTATTTACATAAGAAGGAAATAATACATTTTGCTTAGAGGTAAGATGTAATTTTTTCTCCTGTCCATGTCCATAGGCCCCTTCAACTTGATGTCCATGACATCCAAAGAACCCAAGTTAAAAATCACAGATTTATTAAAAATGGCATTCCTACCCCAAGCCATAACAGTGTCATTTTTGTAGTCACTTTGTTATAAAATTGGTTTCATATATATGTCAGGTTGGTTTTTCCATTTTGTTACACAGGTGTATCTATTTATTCTTTCATTAATATACTGCCTTAATTGCTGCAGCTTGACAAAAGGTCTTGATATCTGGTGGTGTAAGTCTTTAGCATAGTCTGTCTTCAAAAGCATTCTGGCTATTTCAGTCATTTTGATTTTTATATAAATTTTAGCCAATTTT
>NW_007732773.1:83399-90015 GCF_000696425.1 Galeopterus variegatus
AAGACTTGACAATATTAAATTTTCAGTCTATTAATATAACATTTTTATTTTTAATTTATATTATTAAATTCTCTCAGTGATGTTTTGTGGTCTTCTGTGTAAAAAGCATTAACTTAGATCTATGTCAAGATATTTACATCTTTTGTCATCTTAATTATTATGTATTTTATGCTTCTCATGTATGGTTAATTGTTTATTTCATTTTCTAAAAATTTGGTGTTAAATCTAAAAATACAGTTAATTTTCTTATATATTGATTTTGAATCCAATGACTCAGATTTTTTAATTCTTATAGATTATTGGTAATTTTCTTTGGAAATTTTCACTAACTATGGATATTTTAATTTATTCTATTTCAATATTTATATGCCTTATTTAATTTGCTGGCCTAACTCCATTGGTAAATACAAATGGTGGTAGTGGGTATGTCTATGTCACTGATCTCAAATGGAAAGCTTGCAGCTTTTAATGATAGATATTAGTTTTGCTTTATTATCTTATATTTACACTTTATCAGGTTAAAAATTCTCATTTCAGTATGAATTTAATGGGAGATATATTCATGAATAAATTAAATTTATGATTTAATTCATCATGAGTTTTGTTGGATGTTGCTATTGTGTCTATTGATAGATTTCTCCATTATTATGTAAGTACAGTAAAATTTATTGAGTTTTGAATATGAAACCAAAAATGAACTCTTGTAATAAACCCAACTTAATAATGACATATTATCCTTTTGTAGTCTTAGTTTATTTAATTTGCTCATTAATTTCTTTAGTCATTTGCACATCTATATTCAAGTGAAAGAATAAAATATAATTATCTTTTTTGGCAATGTTTTTGTCAAGTTTTAGTTATGATTATGCTTACCTTATAAAGAAAATATTTTTTATATAACTGTTCTCTAGGAACTTTGTGTAAGCTTGGTGTTAATTTTTCCTTTAAAATATTGGTAAATATAATTGGCCTAACTATCAGCATTTGGAGTTTTCTTTATGGAGATAGTTTATTTATTCAAATTCTGAAATAAACGTAGGAATACTCCTATTTTTATTTTTACTTTTGTAAGTTTTATTAGGTTAGCTTCACTCTGCAGTTCAGAATCTTGCTGAACAAATCCTGGTATTTTTGGAACTCCAAAACACCTATTGCCTGTCAAAACACTCTATCTCCTAGTCCCAACGAAATTTTCAGATACCCAGACTACCATTTTCCTTTAATGAGTGAATTAAAAGTGCAATTTCACTATTACGTGGGAACTTTTTTTTAAAGGCAATTAATCCAAAGGAAAAGTCAGAGAGACTAATATGGAAAGTTCACCATAGTGAATTTCAGTATTCTCTGTGCCCTTGACCATGAAAGTCCAGCCTGCCTTGATAATATTATGATGCATTCAAGAAGTTGTTTTATGTTCTTTACAACTTTTATAGTTGAATTCAGTAGGAGGTTATCAAGGTAAAAATTACTCATACCGGGCTGGAATTTGAAGTCCCCAAATTGGTTTTCATGTATTGTTATTCTGATGAAAGATTCTTATTCCCATTATCTTATTTTCTATTCTTATAACTCATTAATATTTATGGCTATCAACATGAAAGATTTTCTTTGCAAAAGCAATTAAATGCACTGCTTATTTTTAAAGCCTTTATCCTAGATCTCCTTTTTTTTTCAGAGCCCAAGGAAGTAGAAACAATAAATTAAACTTAGTCTGCTCTTACTTTATCCTTTTGGCAACATCGACAAATGGCTTTGGAACTAGCTCTATCAATATATACACAGCCCATTAAAATTCTTCCTTCTTCTTCCATATTTTTCAACATGTCTGAGAACTCCATGTACTATGAATTTTTATGAACAAGCAAAACAGCATTCTTTTTTGAGTTAATGCATAAAAGAAGGAAAGAGAAAGTATTGGCAACAATTGATACCTCCCTGAAGTCATATCATTACTCATTGGATTGTGCTCTCATGACTTAGGAATTATTCCTCAGGATGTGTACATGTGGTGACATCTGGGATTTTAATAAATCTTTCCAGTAATGACTTGTCAGTATCAGGCCCATATTTTCAAATGTTATTTGGCTGATTTTTTAAAAACTATTTTTATTGTACATATTTATGGGCACATAGTAATGTTCAAAACATGTGTACAATGTGTGATGGTTCAAATGAGGGCAATTAGCATATCCATCATCCCAAAGATTTATTATTCCTTTGTGTTGAGAACATTTGAACACCTCTCTTCTAGACATTTAAAAATATATAGTAAATTGTGGTTACTTATTGATACCTAGTGCTACTTTAGAACAGTAGAACTTAGTCTTCCCATCTAGCTGTAAGTTTGTATCTGTTAACCTACCTGTCCCTACTCCACCTCTCCCCAGTCTCTAGTAACCACTATTCTACTCTGTACTTCTATGAGCTCAACTTTTTTGCTCCCACATATGGGTAAGAACATGTGGTATTTATCTTTCTGTGCCTGACTGGTTTTTCTTAACATAATGACTTCTAAGTTTATTTGTGTTACTGCAAATGACAGGATTTCATTCTTGTTTATGGCTGAGTAGTATTCTACTGTGTATATATATCATATTTTCTTTATCCATTCATCTGTTAATGGACAGTTAAGTTGATTCTGTATCTTGGCAATTGTAAATAGTACTACAATAAACATGGGGGTGCAGATATCTCTTCCATATGCCAGTATCCTTTCTTTTGGATAAATACCCAGTAGTGGATTGCTGGATCATACGGTAGTTCTATTTTTAGTTTTAATAAAAGATAATTTTAGGGTCAATTTGGACTGAAAACATCATTAAAACATGCGAGATTCCAACTGACATTGACAGTCAGTTTACATTCATAGCCTTATGACTTGCAGTAGCCATTGCTTCCCTAGCTCCTGGCCATTAGAAGGCAATGCAGGGCCAGCCTGGTGGTGCACTGGATAGTGCGCTGCTTGGGAAGCGCGGCGGCACTCCTGCTGAGGGTTCGGATCCCACATACAGACCGGTTCCTGCTCACTGGCTGAGCGAGGTGCAGGTGCAGCGCCGAGGGTTGCGATCCCGTTGCCGGTCCCGGTCCGGTACAGGTGCGACACTGAGGGTTGCGATCCGTTGCCTGACACGAAAAAAGACTAAAAAAAAAAAAAAAGAAGGCAATGCACTCATGACTGAGCAATTGCATACAATGCTGGTTATGATTATGCTTACCTTATAAAGAAAATATTTTTTATATAACTGTTCTCTAGGAACTTTGTGTAAGCTTGGTGTTAATTTTTCCTTTAAAATATTGGTAAATATAATTGGCCTAACTATCAGCATTTGGAGTTTTCTTTATGGAGATATTTTATTTACTCAAATTCTGAAATAAACGTAGGAATACTCCTATTTTTATTTTTACTTTTGTAAGTTTTATTAGGTTAGCTTCACTCTGCAGTTCAGAATCTTGCTGAACAAATCCTGGTATTTTTGGAACTCCAAAACACCTATTGCCTGTCAAAACACTCTATCTCCTAGTCCCAACGAAATTTTCAGATACCCAGACTACCATTTTCCTTTAATGAGTGAATTAAAAGTGCAATTTCACTATTACGTGGGAACTTTTTTTTAAAGGCAATTAATCCAAAGGAAAAGTCAGAGAGACTAATATGGAAAGTTCACCATAGTGAATTTCAGTATTCTCTGTGCCCTTGACCATGAAAGTCCAGCCTGCCTTGATAATATTATGATGCATTCAAGAAGTTGTTTTATGTTCTTTACAACTTTTATAGTTGAATTCAGTAGGAGGTTATCAAGGTAAAAATTACTCATACCGGGCTGGAATTTGAAGTCCCCAAATTGGTTTTCATGTATTGTTATTCTGATGAAAGATTCTTATTCCCATTATCTTATTTTCTATTCTTATAACTCATTAATATTTATGGCTATCAACATGAAAGATTTTCTTTGCAAAAGCAATTAAATGCACTAAAAAAAAAAAAAAAAGAAGGCAATGCACTCATGACTGAGCAATTGCATACAATGCTGTTTTTTTTTTTTTTTTTTAATGCACTGAATATTAGGAATAGAAATATTTCTCTGGACAGAGCTTATTACCAACTGCTAAGTTATTTCTGATTTATAAAACAGTTGAAAACAGATGTCATATGTACTTATCCTTCAAACTTAAGTTTAAAAAGTCATCATACCACCTCTCTGAGGATTTTCCTCACATTATCTTAGACAAAGAGTACATTAATCTCTCATTTTCAATGTTGTATAGCAGAGCACATTTTACTGTAGTCTTTTGCTAAAATGCAGTTGCCTCCACTATGTATTCCCTACCTGGAAAAATAACCATTTCTTAATTTCTTATAGACACATGGCTTAATCTTCTTTTGATTTTAAAGCACAGTTCTTTTATTAAGGTATTTCAATATAAAAATAAACATTGATAAAATAATCTACTCATAAGAGGTATACCTATAATCTCTGTAAAAATGTCTCCTATTTGAATGGATATATATATATATATATGATCTCCCAGTATTAATTTGCTTATGAACCATAATTTTATATATTTGTGAATTTTGGTGAATGTTTCTTTAACAGTTTGCCAAAAATTTGTATGTGAGCAGGGAGGTCATTGGAATGCTGAGTAAATAACTCATTTGTCTCATGAGAGGATTATCAAATTGATAAAGCAATCTGTAATTATAGTTTTAATCCAAATAGCTCAATCACATCTGGACAAAAGGCATCCTTTTTCAAATATTATAAAATGAAAGTAGGGGAGGTTATGAAAATTATTAGGAAAGTGCACACGGACTGACTGAATTACAGACATTTTTGCAAATTTGTTCCATTTTGTTGTTTATATTTAGGAAATTATGTTGAATACACACTTTAGTATTTATTGTAAAATATATTTTAGTTTCACTGATCATTTAAATTTGTACAGAAGTCTTATATTCTCTATTATGGAAATCTAGCTTTATTGAAATAATATCTACGTGAGGTTCTTAGGAATGGCTATAATTCTGTAACAAAATGTACTTCTTTCCATCTTCGTGTTTAAACTCCTGAAATGCCTGAATTTATAAACCAATTCTGATTTTTAAAGGGTAGTTTCAACTTCCCAAAACGTAATTGCATAATGAGTTGCCAGTGGATGAGACATTTAAAGATTCTTGTAGATATTTATAAAACAGAAATCCAAGTACTTTAAGTCACCAAATATTTCTCAAAATTAAATTTTCTAAAACATATAGATATTTCTCCCACCCAAAATATATGTAATATATTTGCACATCTAAAAACATATTAAAAACAATCTTACTAACAAATGTTTTCTTTAGCAAGCATCATGCAATGATAATTTTCATTTAGCCCATTTTTCCATTTATGCAGCAACATATGATTAGTAACTCATTTGTGGCAGAGACCATTTTGGCACCATGGCAGGCAGAGAAGACAGCAAAACATAATGTTCTGCCTTACATAGCTCCCAACACAATAAATGCTGTTAAAAATTTATAACCATGAAATAAGTGCTATAGCAATGACTTGTAAGGTACAATGAAAACAAATAGAAGAGTACAATTTTCATTGCCTAGAAACAAAAGAAATGAAATATTTGAAGATGAGTAGGAATGCATCAGTGAGAGATGGAAGAGAATGACATTCCCGACAAAGAAAAGTGCATTATCAACAGCATTAACATCTAAAAGAAATAGGCACATTCATGAAAAAGGAAAGATTTTGTAAAACTGGGTCTCTATTTGTAGTGAGAAGTGAACACTAATCATTAACCACAAATTGGAAAATTATCCTGTTAATGGAATGAATATTGCATCTCAATAACAATATTTCGTGAATAGAAAGAAAAAAGCTCTTGCTTATAAAGAAAGTCTGAGGTGCTTTGTTAGTAATACGGCCACATATTTTCCAAAACAAAAAAATACCTTTCTATTTAAGGCAATAAACTTCACATCTAATACATGATTGATTGCCCCTTCCCTTACCTGGATATAATCAATTAACAGCTTGTAGCATTTGTAGGATTCTTTTATTACCTTTTATAAGAGTAAGTCTTTTACAATGTTTACTCCTTAAAACTACAACATAAGGGGGAATGGAAGAAAGAAAGAGGCAAAGTTAGAAACTAGGATATACCAGAATTGGGAACTTAGTACATACCAGAAATGAGCTTTGAGTATTTGCAACTATTTCTATCAATTACAGAAACCTGATTTCTATGAGCTGAAAGTTTGTGTCCACCCAAAATTCATATATTGCAGTCCTAATTCCCAATGTGATGGTATTAGGAGGAGGGGCCTTTGGGAAGTAATTATGTTTAGATTGGGTGATGAGAATGGAGCCTCTGTGATGGGATTAATTGCCCTATAAGAAAAGGAAAAGCAGGTTCTCTCTCTTTCTCTCTGCCCCTTCCTTCCTCCCACCCTCCTTCCTTCTCCCCTGTTCTGCCACGTGAGGATACAGAAAGAAAGCAACCCTCTGAGAACCAAAAAGAAGCCCTCACAGAGAACTGAATTTGGCTGGCACCTTGACGTGAGTTTCCCAGGTCCCAGAACTGTGAGAAATAAATGCGTGTTGTTTAAGCCACCCAGTTG
>NW_007732773.1:91195-95227 GCF_000696425.1 Galeopterus variegatus
CGATATACTTTAAACCTTCTGGATGGTTCTCTCCTTGGTCTCAGTCTCTTCATACGCGTGCACTAATCATTACTAGCCTAAATAATTAAGAGGAACCCTCTCAAATCTCCAAAGATTTTTCTCTGTGCAATTTTCCTCACTCTGGTATACTGTCCTGTGAACTACGGCTGCCTTGGTTTTCTCAGATCTCAGCTTTCTCTCTCACCTCTGCTGTGCTTGCGCTGCCTGGGTTTGCCATCTCTAATCCATGGCCCGAAACTCTCCCAAGGAAGTATTAAGAATTGATGACAGTAAGGAACCTCTCGTTTGTCTTCTTTCTCTCGGAGAACACTGCCCTTTGTCGTCTGATAGCCAGTGTTTTGAAATCTGTTGTTTTATATTTTGTCTTTTTTTCATCTGTTTTGGGTAGGAGAATAAATCCTGTTCTTTTTACTTCACCTAGCTAGAAACAGATGTAACTCTTTATTATTTTAACAATTTTAAAACTGCACATATTACTACGATATTTACATATAAAATGTTTCTTTTTCATTGTGTAACAAAATTGCTTTATTTATTGCAGCATTTTCTTTGTAATCAGTTTCATCTTAGAATTGAAAAAAATAGTATATCAGATCCAAGAGTTCTTTTTTATAATTTAATTTAGTTTTTAAAATTTTATCATTACACAGTGTAATCATTTTTTGTGGCCCTTAACCAATTTCTCCCTAACCTCTTCCTCTCCCCCTTCCCCACCTCCGGTGGCCTCAGTTCCATTTTCTCCTGTTGCCAGTTCAATGAATTATTGTGATTGTTGTTTGTATCTTTCGTTCTTTCTTTTTGTTTACTTGTTTATTTTATTCTATTTTTTTCCACTCACACTTATGAGTGAGGACATGCAGTATTTCTCTTTCTGTAACTGGCTTATTTCACTTAACATGATTTTCTCTAAGTTCATTCATGTTTCCACAAATGGCAGACTGTCACTCTTTTTATGGCATAGTAGTATTCCATTGTGTATATATACTATATTTTCCATATCCAGTTGTATGTTGATAGACATTTAGGTTGGTTTCAACTCTTGGCTATTCTAAACAGAGCTGCAATAAACATGGGAGTGCAGGTATCCCTTCAACATGATGATTTCCATTCCTTTGGGGGTACAACCAGCAGTGGGATTGATGGATTGTATGGCATTTCTATCTGCAGTTATTTGAGGAGCACCCATACTGTTTTTCATAATAGCTGCACTAATTTTACAATCTCACAATGTAGGAGGATTCTCCTTTCTTCAGATTCTTGTCAGCATTTGTTATTCTGTTTTTTTGATAATGGCCAGTCTAACTAAAGTGAGATGGTATCTTAATGTGATTTTGATTTGAAATTCCCTTATGCTTAGTGATGTTCAGTATTTTTTTCATGTGTCTGTTGGCCATTTATATATCTTCCTTACAGCAGTGCCTATTTAGCTCATTTGCCCAGTTTTTAACCAAGTTACTTCTTTTCTTACTATTAAGTTGTTTGTGTTCCTTTTATATTCTGGATATTAATCCCTTGTCAGATGCATAGTGTGAATATATTCTCCCACTCTATAGGTTGTCTTTTCTCTGTGTTGTTTCTTTTGCTGTGCAGAGGCATTTTAGTTTGATATAATTCCATTTGTTTATTTTTTTTTCTTTTGTTGCCTCTACTTTTGTAGGTCTCATTTATAAAGTATTTGCCCAGTCCTCTAACTTGAAGGGTTTCCCCTAAGTTTTCCTTTAGTGGTTTTATAGTTTTGAGTCTTATACTTAAGTTTTTATCCATTTTGAGTTGATTTTGATATGTAGCAAGAGGTACAGGTCTCGTTTAATTCTTCTACGTATGGTTATCCAGTTTCTCTAGTATCACTTGTTCAAAAGGCTGTCCTGTCCCCAATGTATGTCAAAGATATAAGTATGTGAGTTGATTTCTGGGTTCTCTTTCCTATGCCATTAGTACAAGTGCCTGTTTTTATGTTAGCGCCATGCTGTGCTGGTTACTAAGCTTTGTTGTGTAAGTTGAATATAAGTAGTGTATCCAACTTAATTTTATTATTATTATTATTACTTTTTATTATTATTATATTTTATTTTATTTTTGCTCATGTTTGCTTTGGCTTTTTAGGGGCTTTTTTTTTTGTTCCACATGAATGGTAGGATTGATTATTCTATTTCTGTGAACAATGTCATTGATATTTTGTTGGGGATTACACAGAACATTTAGATCATTTGGGAAGTATGGACATTTTCACAATGTTAATTCTTCTAATGCAAGAGCACGGAATGTCTTTCCATCTTTTTGTGCCTTCTTTAATTTCTTTCAGAAGTGATTTCTAGTTCTAATTGTAGAGATCTTTCACCTCTGATTAAATTTAATCCTAAGTATTTTATTTTTTTGGTGATGATTGTAAATGGACTAGCTTTCTTGATTTCTTTTTCTGCTACTTTGTTTTCGGAGTATAAAAACTCTACTGATTGTTGAGTGTTGACTTTGTATCCTGCAATTTTACTAAAATCATTTATCAGCTTTAAGCCTTTTTTGTAGAGTCTTTATGCTTTTCTATATACAGGATCATGTCGTGTGCAAATAGGGAAAGTTTGACTTCATCTTTTCCAATCTGGATGCCCTTGGTTCCTTTCTCTTGCCTGATTTCCCAACTTCCAATACTATGTTAAATAGGAGTGGTGAGAGTGGGCATCCTTATATTGTTCCAGTTCTTCAGGGTGATATTGACATTTGGCTAGTCATACATGGCTTTTATCATGTTAAGATACTTTCCTTCTGTACCTAATTTGCTGAGGGCTTTTATCATGAATCAATGTTTAATTTTGTCAAATACCTTTTCTGCATCTATTGAGATAATCATATAGATTTTGTCCTTGATTATGTTGATGTGATGTATCACATTTATTGACCTGCATATGTTGAGCCATCCTTGCATCCCTGGGATGAATCCCACTGGATCATGGTGTATAACTTTTTGATGTGTTGCTGTGTTCTTACTGTAAATATTTTGTGGAGAATTTTTGCATTTATTTTCATCAGAGATAATGACCTATGGTTTTTGTTGTTGTTGTTGTATCTTTGTCTCTTTTTGGTATCAGAGTGATTCTGGCCTCATAGAAAGACCTTTCAATTTTTTGGAATAGTTTGAAGAGAATTGATATTAATCCTTTTTAGAGGTTTTGTGGAATTTAGCAGTAAAGCAATCGGTCCTGGGTTTTCTTTGTTGGGAGAATGCTGATTAAAGCTTCAATCTCATTGCTTGTTATTGGTCTGTTTAGGTTTTCTGCTTCTTCTTAGTTCAGTTTTGATAGTTCGCATGTATCCAAAAATTTATCCATTTCCTCCAGGTTTTCAAATTTGTTGGCATATAGTTTTTATAAGAGTTTCTAATTATTCTTTATATTTTTTTGGTATTGGTTGTAATGTATCCTTTTTTCATTTCTGATTTTTGTTATTAAAGTGTTCACTCTTTTTTTTTTTTTTTTTTTGGTGAGCCTACCTAATGACTTGTCCATTTTATTTATCTTCTCAAAAAACAGCTTTTTGTTTCATTGATCATTTGTATCATTTTTTGGGTCTCTATTCATTTAGATCTGCTTTAATCTTAATTATTTCTTACCATCTACTAATTTGGGGATTGGATTTTTTTGTTTTTCTACTTCTTTGAGGTGTTACGTTAGTCTATTTAATTTAAGCATTCATTGCAATAAACTTTCTTCTTTGTGCTGCTTTTGCAGTATACCACAGGTTTTGGTATCTTGTGTCTTCATTTTCATTAGTTTCAATAAATTTTTTGATTTCCTACTTAATTTCTTCTTGGATCCATAGGACATTCAGGAACATGTTGTTTAATTTCCATGTATTTGTTTAGTTTCCTGTGTCTTGCTTGTTTTTCTTTTCTTTTCTTTTCTTTTCTTATGTCTTTTTCGTGACCAGTAAGGGGATCGCAACCCTTTGGTGCAGTGTCTCCCACACTGCACTCAGCCAGTGAGTGCACCAGCCAGTGCCACATAGGATCCGAACCCA
>NW_007732773.1:95956-104263 GCF_000696425.1 Galeopterus variegatus
TTTCCTTTTTGTCTTTTTTCGTGACCGGCAACGGATCGCAACCCTCAGTGTCGCGCCCGTACCGGACCAGGACCGGCAACGGGATCACAATCCTCGGTGTTGCTCCCGCACCTCGCTCAGCCAGTGAGCGGCCAGTCTGTATGTGGGATCCGAACCCTTGGCGGGAGCGCCACCGCGCTCGCAAGCGGTGCACTGTAGCAGTGCGCCACCGGGCCGTCTCATTTCCAGTTTTAATCCATTGTAGTCTGAAAAGATACTTGAAATGAATTCAATTTTTCTTTTAACTTGTTGAGACTTGATCTTTGACCTAATATGTGGTCTATCCTAGAGCATGTTCCATGTGCTGATGGGAAGAATGTGTACTTCATAGCTAGATGAAATGTTCTGTAGATATCTGCAATGCCCAATTAGTCTAAAGTGTACTTTAAATCCTGTGTTTCTCTGTTGATTTGTTGCCAGGGTGATCTGTCCAGTGCTGACAGAGGGTTATTCTGGTACCCCACTATTATTATATTGGGGTTTATCTCTTTCTTTCAGTCTAAAAGAGTGTTTATTTTATATATCTTGGTGCTCCTGCTTTGGATGCACATATATTTATGATTGTTATATCTTATTGCTGAATAGATCCCTTTTTCATTATATAGTGGGCTTCTTTGTCTCTTTTTATGGTTTTTGGTCTAAAATCTACTGTACGAGATTAACAACAGATATTCCTGACCTTTTTTGGTTTCCATTCACATGGTGTATATGTTCCACACCTTCACTATTGTTCCGTGTGTCTTTACAGGTGAGGTGAGTTTCTTGAAGACAGCATATATTTGGGTCCAGCTTTTTAATCCAGTCAGTCAGTCTGTGACTTTGAGTGAGGAGTTTAATCCATTTAATTTAGAGTTGTTATTGAAAGGTTTTGTTTTATTCCCAGCATGTTTTGTGGATGTTTTAAATATCTTTTTTTCCTTTCTTCCCCTTTCATTGTTTGTCTTCAATGTTTGTCGGTTTTTTGAGGTGGTGAGATTTAGTTTCTTTCTCTCTCTTATTTGCATTTTTGTTCTACCACCGGCTATTTTTCTTTCTATATTTGTGGTATTAATTATCATTTTTCAGATTCCAGATGCAGGACTCCCTTGAAGATTTCTTGCAGGGCTAGTCATGTGGTACTGAATTCTCAAAATTTTTGTTTGTCTGGAAAATACACTATTTATCCCTCATTTCTGAAGGATAGCCTTTCTGGGTATAGTTTTCTTGGCTGGCAAGGTTTTTTCTTTTAGTATTTTGTATAATACCATCCCATTTTATTCTGGCCTATGCGGTTTCTGTTAAGAAGTCTGCTGTTAATTGACAGGGGCTCCTTTATAGATGACTTATGCTTTTCTATTGCAGCCTTTGTCTTTGAGCTTTGTCAGTTTGACTATAACTTTTCTTGGAGAAGATTTATTTTGGATTTAATCTCTTTGGGTATCTTTGAGCCTCCTTGATCTGAAGGTCTGTGTTTTTCTCTATACTTGGGAATTTTTTCATTATTATTTCATTGAATTGGTTTTCAATGCCTTTTCCTGTCACATCCCCGGTGCAACACTGAGGGTTGCGATCCCGTTGCTGGTCCCAGTCCGGTACGGGCGCGACACTGAGGGTTGTGATCCATTGCCGGACATGAAAAAAAAAAAAAAAGACAGAAAAAAAAAAAAAAGTTTATATCAATGGATTTTTATTTTAAAATAATAATTTCTGTTTGGATGATCTGTCCTTTGCTGAGAGTAGGATATTACAGCCTCCAGCTTTTATTATGTTGGGGTCTATTTTCTCTCATTAGATCTAGCAGTATTTGCTTTATATAACTGAGTGCTCCAGTGTTGGGTGCACATATATTTAGAATTGTTGTATCCTCTTATTGAACTGATCCTTTTGTCATTATATAATGTCCTTCCTTATCATTTTTTAATTTCCTTGGCTTAAAGTCTATTTTATCTGATATAAGTATAGCTACTCCTACTCTTTTTAAATTTCTGTTTGCATGAAATATCTTTCCATCCCTTCACTTTCAGTTGATGTGTGTCCTTATAGGTGAACTGAGTTTCTTGTAGGCAGCATATTGTTGGTTGTTGTTATATAACCCATTCAGTGACTCTGTGTCTTTTAATTGGGGGATTTAATCCATTAATGTTTAGAGTTATTATTGATATACAGGGACTCGTTACTGCTATTTTTTTACTTTTTTCCTGATTTGTAGGTCCTTTTTTCCAATCTTATTGTCTTCCTTTGTGATTAAGTGGTTTTCTTTAGCAGTATATTTTGATTTCTCACTATTTATTTTTAGTATGTCTGTTTTTGTGTGTGTTTACCATGATGCTTACAAAAAACATGTTATAGCAGACTATTTTAAAGTAATAACAACTCAACTTTGATGCCTAAGAAAAAAGAAAAAAACCAAAGCCAACTATATGCTTTGATGTCATTCTCCCACCCCCAGCAATTTTTGACATTTTGTTGCTTTAAGTTACATCTTTTAATATTGCCTACCTCTCATATGATTGTTGAGTTTGTTATTATCTTGTTGGGTTTGTCCTTTAATCTATGTAGTAAGGATATAAGTGATTTATTCAACATTGGAGTATTCTGAGATTGTCTGTATACTTACTTTACTAGTGAGTTTCATACCTTCAAATGTTTTCTTGTTACACTTTCATGTAATCTTCTTTCAGCTTGAAGAACTCTCTTTAGCTTGTCTTATAAGGCAGGTCTAATATTGATGAATTTCCTTAGCTCTTATTTGTCTGGGAAAGACTTAATTCCTCCTTCATATTTGCAGGCTAGTTTTCCTGAATACAGAATTCTTGGTTGATAGTCTTTTTCCTTCAGCACTTTTAATATATCATCCCATTCTCTTCAGGCCTGTAGGGTTTATACTAAGAAGTCTGCTGAGAGGCATATTGGGGCTCCATCAAATGTCATGTGTTTCTTTTCTCTTGCTGCTTTCAGTATTTCTTTGTGTTTGGTTTTTTGGGGTTTTTTTTGTCTTTTTTCGTGTCTGGCAATGGATCGCAACCCTCAGTGTCGTGCCCGTACCGGACTGGGACCAGCAACGGGATCGCAAACCTCGGTGCTGCGCCCGCACCTCGCTCAGCCAGTGAGCGGGAACCGGTCTGTATGTGGGATCCGAACCCTCGGCGGGAGCGCCACCACGCTCCCAAGCGGCGCACTGTAGCAGTGCGCCACCTGGCCGGCCCCTTTAATCATTTTTAAATGCACTACAATGTTTTTCAGGATTGTCTTTTGTAGATAATGAAGGAGACTATTTCGACCTAAACAAATGTACAAAGAATTTAATTTCTATAATTGAGTACTGTTTTGTTGAACTGTGTAACTTTTCCCAATAAAGAAGCTTATTTCACTTTTATTTTGTGTCAGTAATGGGTTATCTACATTTATATAAGGTTATCCAAAAGAAAAAAATTAAACTATGGTGTTGGATGTTAGGAGAGTGGTATCTTGGGAAGAGTGAGAGTGCAGTGATTGGAAGGAGACCAAGGGTGGCTTCTGAAATGTTTTCCATGTTGTAACTCTCATTCTGGATGGTGTTATATGTGTGCTAACTTATTGAGCCCACTATGGCTTGTGCAATTTGGTTAAACTGACATAATAAAAATGAATTAATTTATTGAGGCCACTTCTTACTCGTGCTGTTTCCTGTATCTGGTGTTAAATCAGCAAGTCCATGGATCATCCATTTAAACTATATACTTTGCAACTACCTTATCTATAATAAATAAAATATTTTGCTCCTTCCCTATTTTTTTTATTGGCAAAAATATTCAATTTGCAGTATTTTTAGAATGCGCAAATTTCACATATGAAATTTTATTTATAAATGTTACCTTTTTTTGCTTAAGTTCATCAAATTATACTCATATTTTATATTGATTTGTAAACCCAATTTACACATTAAAGACATTAACACCTGTCACATATGGTCCTATATTTTGTAATTTGTTGTCAGTGCCTTATATTTACGTTATTTAAATGTTCACAAGTTTTCATTTTCACATTACAGTTTTTAACTACTTTTTCTTTATAAATTTTTCATTTCACTTTAAGCTTGCAAAGGATTTTACCATTTAGAAATTCATAATCTGTAATATTTTAATCTAATTAGTTTATTTTAATATTGTGATTGTGTTTAAAAATGTTTATTTTGTGATAATTAACTAATTTCCCCAGAACAATATGCTAAGTAATTTAAAAAGCAGGATCACTAAAAGGAGCAATGCAGAATAATAGATTTATTCCAAGGATTTGACCTCAAGTAATTGTAGGAACTAGCTGTACAGTTTATGAATGGCTGTGGCTTCTATATCTGATGCTAGGCCTAAAATCAGTAGGGCAGGCAGGGAGTAAGGAAAGTTGGACCTGAAATAGGGGAGAGCAAAGTCAAAATGGAGCCCACATTGACGGACTGGAACCCACCTGAGCATCTCACTACCTCCAGGCCTACAACTTTGATGAAGTTGAAGATATGCAGGAGAAGCTGGCACCCCTTGACAGAAAGCTAAACATACAACCAGTCCTGGGGACAAAGCAGCTAAAGCAGGGAATCTAACAGCAACTAAATAAGCTGTAGGCCTATTTGCTGCTCTGGCAGCTGCATGTGCTCACTCATGATTCAGAGGAGGTGAAAGTGAAGATTTGGCTGATGTTCTGTGGAGATGGATGATGCGCCACTTCAGTGAGTCAGCAAATCAGCGACATTATGCAGGAAGAGCTACAGCACTTGATGCCTTGCACCGATGTTCTAGGTCTAAAAGGAAAATAAGTGCTATTTTACTTCTACTTCCAAATCTCACTGCATGTATAATGTCTCTTGTGGCCCACTTTAACCCAGACCACTGCGGGAAAAGATATTATGGGTAATGTAGTTCCCACTTAAATAAGTAGACCCAGTAAAATCCATCTCAGACTAGTGTCTATCTTACAGTAAAACACATGCACACTCTTCTTGCACACCCATGCACCCACACAAATAAACCCATAAGCAGTCTCATTGATTGTTTCCGAGTTTTGAAAGCTTTCTTTGTTTTACATGTTATTTTAGTTTTGATATTTATTATAGCTATGTGAAAGTACAATGATGTGGATCATTCACAAACTTAATGTTGAGCAAGATAAATAGCAAGCAAGTGGTTCTATTTGTACAATGTTTTTAAAAATGGCAAAACAATCTATGCACTGGGAAACATGATTTTGTTACCTTTGGAGAAATGACAGGGGTTAATTATTGAAAGTCAGAGGAGTACTTCTGGTATGCGGATCACATTTTATTCCTTGACCCCAGGGGTGATTACCTAGATATATTGATTGTGTGATAATTTAACAACCTGTACATGTAATCTGCGCATGTTCTCAGTGTGTATACATTATTATTATAAAAACTTTTAAAATGCCATGTATTTCTAGACTTCTGAACTAAAACCTTTCTAAATAATATGTACTGTAAAATAAGAGTTTGAGTGAAATATTTTTTCAGCCATAACTATATGATCATTATATTTTATTTTAAGGAAAGCAGCCCTAAGTTTAGATCAACTTCAAATTTACCTAAAATTTTAACAATTTCATATCACATCCTATGGCATCTCTGTGCATTGTTTAAACCTATCTTATTCTAATCATCTTTCTTCATACTATTTCTGTGTAGATCAAGAATTATAGTGAGCTTTTATTTTAATAAAACGAGATATTGGAGCATGGTTTAGAAAAATCTCCTGTATTTCAGTATAAGACACATAATGTCCTTGAAAATAGCTCCCTCAGACCTTCTAGGAGACATCTTTGAATCTTTCCTGTCCCTTTCCTCTCACACTTAATTAATCTCCAAATTCCTTTAAACATCCTTTGCTCTTTTTTTTCTCTTTCTTTTACCTGCCATCATTCTAGCTAAAATTCTCTTTAACAGTTGGTATAACTTGTATACTATTTCTCCTCATATATTTATCCTCAATCCAGCTGTCTGATTGACATTTCTTATTTTTAGCTTGTCTTCCAATCCTTCTAACACATTCACGACAAACCAGTTAACTACAAATTGGCTCAACTGTTTCATAATTCTTTTTAATCTCGTGCCAATTTCCTCTGCAAAGAGTCTTCTTTGGCCTCTAGGATTTATCATTTCAATGAAGGAAAGAAGGGTGGGGAAATAGGGACCTACCATAGAAGTGCAAATTTAGCTAAGCAAACTGTGAGGAAAAATGTAATACAATCAAATGTATATATGTGTGTGTGTATGTATATTTGTGTGTGTATGCATGCATGTGTGTATATGTGTACATGTGTATATGCATAATGTATCCTTTAGAAAAAACTGTGAAATATAAAAATATACTTTGCAATAAATATTTTAACATACTTGCATAACTTTCACTTTTCTACTTTTAATAAATTAAATCATTCAAAAATAGAGATAGGATCTAATGCTATAAAATAGCATTATTTGACTGATAACCATTTTTTCTCAGGGACACCATAAAATGCATGGAATTCTGTGCATTTTAATAATATAGCTAAATTGCTGAATGTGAAAGACAAAAGGATTCAGGGAAAAAGGGGTTCTCAGTATTATTCTAAATTCCTTTGTGTTTAAAATTTCTGAAAACCAAAATGCCTGAAAGGATGCAAAAAGCAGCAGAATCTCAATTGTCCTGACCTATATTTCTAGACTACTTCTGAAACATTATCCACTCTCAGTCTAGACTCCTATCAAATTTGACAACTGCCTTTAAAGGAATCTTCGACTTTTATTCAGAGTAGGAAATGTAGTGATATTTTAGAGAAGCCAAATCACAGATACGTAGCATAAATAAAGGGAAGGGGAAGGGTGCTGAAAAAATATAGAGAAATGCAGAGAAAATTTAATAAGCCACTCCTTGAATAACCAGGAAAGAGAAATATAATAGCAGATGGCAGTAAACAGGCAGTAACTTATTTTTTTTTCCTTCCATCATTACCCAAATTATCATCTCATATCAGAAAACCTAAACAGATACATAAGGGACAAAAAAACAAAGTTTCAGAGAAGAATAAGGAATATGTTAACAATGGTTCACTTAAACTATTTGGGTATGCTAAAATTTCCAGCTCCAGTGATTTTGAGAGTAGAATATATGCAATTACCTAAAGTTATTACAGAGTTAGAAGTCATTTCTTATAAAACAAAGAGATGTAGAGGACACTAAAGCTGAAAATTCCAGAGTGTTATTTTTATGTTAGATGAAACAAAATCATGTGGTTTTTTTTCATAATGTTACTTCACATTTACCGGATATTCCCGAATGTCTACTCTATTACAAGCTCTGACCTATTAAATGGAGATAAAAAGGAATACATGGGGCTGATCTAAGAAGACAATAGATTTTTATTTGATGTAGGTTTGTAAAATTGATAGCATAAGGAAAGAAAGTCCTCGTGTAAAGATAAGCACAAGATGTTGCAGGTAAGAGAGAGTAATCAATTTTCTCTGTAGGAGACATGCAGATAAGGCTTACACAAGAAGTAGCCTCATCACAGATGACTAGAAATCTGAAGGGCAGAAGATACAGTATTGAGTAAATGTTTCTCTCTTATTTAAAGAATGAGGAGTATATTGTTGTGACTAGTCTACATGACTTATATGTTATAGAGAAGCAGTTAAGATTTTTAAGTTAATTTGCAATATGATTCTATATGCAACAGCAATGAGTTTAAGTTTTTGTTCTTAAAACCTTCTTTAAAAGAAAAATAATGATGGTTTTTTGGGGGGTGTAGAATAACAATAAATAGGATTTATATATACACCTGTTACTGACATATACATGGCCATGGCCATGGCGTCTTCCAAAACCATTGTTGGGACCAGATGTAGGCCTTTGGTGTGGTGTCTATAGAGTGTGGACAGACACACACAAAGAATTGGACTCACAGCAGCTGTGTCTGTCTGCCCCCACGGGATCAAGGGAAGGCAGGCGGTAGAGGTGAGGTCTGTGACTATAATGCTATGAAGACCTCTCAGCTTGGTGTGCCCAGAAGTGTGGAATGACAGGGGTTAAATGGGTACTGGCTGAGGAGATAAGTGGCTTCTGTGTACCACAAGGGGTTTAAGTATTCAACCTTAGGCAGTAATAAATAACTGCACTATTTTTAAGCAGATAAGTAATGAGTTTGTGGAAGATAACATTGGTAGTATGAGAGGAAACAATTGCTTGAACCAAAGGGAAACATTTAGAATAAAGAAATTGATTTAGATAATGTTAACATTTGGGTAACAGTTGTATGAATGAAGAG
>NW_007732773.1:105542-123090 GCF_000696425.1 Galeopterus variegatus
ACACTGCCACATTGGGGATCAAATTTCCACATGAGTTTTGGAGGGGACAACATCCAAACTCCATCAGTGGCCAAATCCATTTGTTTGCTTATCTTCTGTGGGTGATTGGGGATCAAATTTCCACATGAGTTTTGGAGGGGACAACACATCCAAACTCCATCAGTGGCCAAATCCATTTGTTTGCTTATCTTCTGTGGGTGCTCTTGAGCTCCAATGACAGAGTTTTGTTGCAACAGATATTTATGTCCTGTAAAGCTGAATATAATTACTATTTGTATTATTGAGGAAAAATACTGCTGATCTCTGACTTTGATACTGAATATATAACCTAACAATTTGTACTTAATATAACCACCTCTTACATACATTGAAAAATCTGATATTATTGATTGTATGCTATGAGAATAGAACTTAAGAAGGTCATTAAAAATAGAACATTTTACATTATTTAATTAGAGGGAGATAAAAATATTTTAATGCTTGCATTAATTTTGCAGTTATATGATTTATCCTCCTTTACTTCTCTATTCCAGTGGTTTGTTTTTTTTTAATTTTGATGGAGTACAAATTACAAATATTTCTTTTATCAGTTCTGCTTTGGGATTCATATCTAGAACATCTTTGTCTTATCTGAAGTAACAACAACAAAAAAGCATCTACTATGCTTTTTTTCATAGAAGTTTTATTGTTTTTGGTTTTAAACTTAGGTCTATGTTCCACACTCTGTAAATTTTTTTATGTAGTGGCTAGAATGGGTCAATATCTTTCTATCTCTTTCTCTCTGCATATGGATGTCCAATTGTTTATATACCATTTTTTTCAATAGTCCATCCCTTCTCCATTTGACACCCTTGTCAAAATTAATTGATCATATATATGTGAATATATTTCTACTCCGTTCCATTGATCCATTTGTCAATATTTATGACACAACCACACTACGCTCATTATTGTGGCTTTATAGTGAGCCATGAAATTAAGTAGTATGAGTTTTTTCATTTATTAAAAATTCTTTCTATTCTAGATTTTTTGTCTTTTCGTATAAATTTTAGATTCAATTTATAAATTCAATTTATCAATTTATAAATTTATAAATTCAATTTTCTACT
This sequence comes from Galeopterus variegatus, assembly GCF_000696425.1. Taxonomy (NCBI): domain Eukaryota; kingdom Metazoa; phylum Chordata; class Mammalia; order Dermoptera; family Cynocephalidae; genus Galeopterus; species Galeopterus variegatus. Next base: position 106,652 of record NW_007732773.1, read on the forward strand.
AAAATCCCTCTAGGATTTGAGTTATGATTGCTTTTAATCTGTAGATCAATTTGCAGGAGAATTTAGATTTTAACAACTCTGACTCTTCCAGTTTATGAATATGGTATATGTCTCCATTTATTTAGGTATTCTTTGATTTCTGTCATCAATATTTCATAGATGTCAGCATATATCATGCAAATATTTGATTAGAATCCATACCTAATAATTTCATGGTTTTCGTGTACTGTAAAAAATACAAATGTCACCTCTTTAAATTTTAAATTTCCTATGGTTCATTGAGACTGTATAAATTTTGTTATTTTTTTTATATTGGCCTATCCTGATCACTTTGATTTTTGCAATTAATTATATATTTCATTTATACGAGTCAGTGAAGTTTTATTAAGTTTCAAATTTTATTTTTATAAAAAAACATAATAGTACATTGGAATGTATCAGTATTAATGTGCTATACTAACACTTAAAATTGTTTCTATTTATAGCTATTTGACTTATTTATGCTAAAAAATGTGTTGGCTATTCACTTCATACTGCTTCTCTCCTGGAAACTGGAAATGCAAAGAAAAATATGATATGACAACTAGCTCAAAATGACAATTAGGGTGATAGAAAGCACAGGGCAAGGAAGCTGCCAAGTGGAAGTAAACACCTGAGTAGAGTCCTAAAAAGTGATCAAGTCCAACTAATTCAAAAAAAGAAAAGAATAGGATTGTAAAGAAAAGATATAATATGTCCAATGTCTCCAAATTATGAGAATGCATGCTGTTTTCATAAAATTGCAAATTACTTATTATATATGAAGTATTTGGTGTGTTTTGTTGAAGCAGAAAACAGATTAGGACAGGGAAGTAGACTGGATCAGCTAATGAAGAAACTTCCTTTCAAGCTATGGAATTTAAAATGTATAAAACTACAGCAAAAGCAGTTTATTCTGAAAAGATGCATTGAATTGATATGGAGTGGTAGCCAAATGGATTTTGAAGTTAATGGAAATATTGAGTCTATAAGTATTCATATTGGGCAATATAGTTATTTCTTTCAAATTGTGTCAGTAGATGTATTAAATTAGCACATTGCTTTAATAGTAGTCTCAGTAAAATTTTATAATTTACTTTTTTCCACATAGCAGTATATATTGTAATCGTTCTTTCTTGAGTTTATTGTTATTACTATAATAGCTTACTTACTATTCAATTAAGACTACCCTGTATTTAATCTGTTCTCTACTGCTAAACATTTAGTTGATCTCTAGTTTTTCCACCTTTATAAAATATGCTGAACATCTTTGTGCATATACATTTTCTTCATTTTATATTTTCCTTGGTCCCGGAGTAAGAATTGTAGAGATGGGGAAAAGAAATTCTAAATAGTTTTATACTTGTTAAATTTCCATATTGCTTTCTACAGTAATGTACAAAAATTTCATTTTCCTAGCAATCTCAAAGTTTTTATCTGTACTGTACCTTTTCTAATAAGAATGACTGCTAGAAGGAATACTTTCGTTTACTTCCTGTTTATATAAGATAATAGAAAATCACTAGTATACAAAATAATAAATATAAAAATAGTTGTGCATAAATGTACTCTTGAAATTACTTTTGCATATATTTTTGAAAGGTTGGAACTTGTGAGCTCTTAACAGATACCCTGTATGAGTATATTTTAAGTAGAGATTGAATAGAATTTGAACAAATTCATCACAACAGAATACCCACTCCGGTAAATCTGTAGGGTCAAAAAAACAAAACAAAAAACAACAACAACAACAATAACCAGCCTAATTATTGCTAATATAAGCCAGTAAGAAATGCCCTTTGCTATCAACTTTTTGTGGAACATTCTTTGAAATATTCGATGATTTCTTAGGTTTTAAATAATTAAATGCTCAACATTTTTTTCTTAACACATATTAAATTTATAATACAGAAAGCAGCCCTAGGTATGACTTTATGCATATTTGCCTGTGTCAGAGTGACTCTATGCAGTTTATCACCAGACTAAAAAAAAAAACCTTTGTAGAGCATCTTGAGCTCCTTAGAGAAATAGAGCAATAAAAATGCAAAATAATAAATACAGACTTTACAAGGCTTCTTTTACAAAGATGAAACACTTTTATCCTACTGCCTCTGGATAAATGCAATATATCATAATGCAGAAATAATATATGACATTTCGGGTATCTAGGTTCCTAAATATCCATGGCAAGCAAGTCTATATATTATGGGAACTAATATGAACACAGTTAAACTGTGAAGCTTCAATTAATCATAACCTTAAGGACACAATTTTTTAAAATTTAAGAATTTCAAGGTGGAAAATATCTCCTAGAAGTGAATTTTCAATTACCATATTCACATACAAATAAAAGAATACTGCATGATTCATGGCTCATTCAATCCATTCTTTTTCAACAAGCATTACTAAATGCTAACTTAATTCTAGGTATCGTGTTTATTACCAGGATACAAAGAGGATGAACTTATATTTATCTATTAATTCTGAGCAACAATAATATGTTAAATAGACATTTTAAGGCAGGTGCTGGTTTTATTCTGTTAAGGCTATTCTTAAAATTTAAGTTTGCCATGGCAAAACCTTCAAGAAAGAGCATTTATGGATTGACATAATGAGAAATTTATAGGGCAGATAACGTGGCATCACAGGCTTGGCTACCAAAATCAGGAAAGAGTCTAAGTAAAAGGAATAAACCAGAGAGTACCAGGGGAGGGAGTGTAACAAAAAAGAACATGCCAGTGAACCAGAAACAGAATAATAATTGAATGCCTTTACAAAGGCTTAGATAAGGTGTTGCCCTAAAACAAATAGAGCAGAAAACAGTAGAGGTTGATCACTTTCATATGCAAAACTTTTGATAAATATTAAAAAGAAAATTTTCAAGTAGGCATACAAAGTAAACATACTGATATACTGTGAATGCACTTAAACAGGTTATAATGGGCTGAGAAAAGAAAGGTTAATGAGAGAATTATAAGCAAGGTAAACACGGATAGCTATAAATTTTATGGGTTCTTTTGCAGTTTTTGGAAATTCATTTGGCTTATTTGTATTTAGAAAAATGATTTTTTCCTCTTTCTTCCTTTCAATGTAAACTCACAAACATTTATTAAATGGACTTAATAAGTGTAACTGTTAAAATTAAAACAAAGAGTCTGATGCATTAATTCTTTTGATCAACAATGAAAAAGAAAAATATTTCCTTTTTTTTTTAAATCCTCTGTCTGCTTTGCTACTCAAGAGAGAGCTACTCTTTACCAGGCTATGGGTACAGTTAAATAATGTTGTGGAGGGAGAACTAAATGACCATTTCAGGACAAGTCATGAATATCTGCTTCTCTTAATGGTGACAGGAACAGAATAGTGACAATCCATTGGATAGTATTTCAACTGAGGAATGAATAGAAAAAAACCCATTTTAAAACTACAAGAAAAGTCAGCTACAAGAGATGTTTTGTAGAGCTCTCTTACTTCAATGATTGCCAGACAGAAGAAACCCTTGGACACTCAGTTTTCTCACTGTACAAATGAAGTAATTCTACAGATGATGTCTAAAATTCCTAATGGTTCTGAAATCCTGAAGCCTGAGGCATGGCATACTTCTTTTTATCTGATGAGTCCTTCAATTTTAACCACCCCCCCCCCAAAAAAAAAACAGCAAAAAAGAAAAAAGCATAATAAAACAGAAAATATTGCTTATTTTATTTTATTTATTTATTTTTTTTGGCTTCTTATAATCATGATTTTGTAAAAGCACCAAATATATCTCAGGGAAAAGCTATCTTACATCTCTGTTAAAGTTCCCCCTCAGCCTCTAATGACAATCAAATCATCAGACAGTATCTAGAATGTTTCCCCTCCTAAGGATCCTTAATATATGTAGATTATGAGTATGTTACTTTAAGAAGTCAACAGAATTGCCTCACTGTCCCTGAAATAGGTATAAATTACAAATTGCCTGTGTCTTCCCAAGTAACTTAATTACAAATAAATTAATTGACTTACTTTAATAAGAAAGATACTCTCAATTTAATTCAAGGGGAGAAAAAAAGTGAAGTTAAAGATCAAATTGGGTCCCTTGGTGCCTTGATAACTAGAACACAGACATCGCAGATTCGATAACAGAGAGCACTCATGGAAGAATGCTAGCTTGACCTTTATCATATAGCCTTCTATAGAACATCATTATTATAACCATGAGATTGTTATATTTTTTCTGCCTATTCCACATATCAGCAAATTGCTAAAATATAATAAAGCAGTAATAAGAGGCTGCATGCAAAAGGTAAATGAAGAAAAATTAGTAAAAATAAAAAATGTACCCTCTTTATTAGTAAATGTGAGACTAAAAGCTTATAATTATTTCATTCTCACAGGGATTAAACAGAATTAAAATCATTTAGAAAATATAGACCATTATAGTAAGTTCCAAAGAAACTTGTTTTTATTTAAATTCTAAGTGTAAAATTGATATTGTAAAAACATTGTATAATAACCAATCTGAAAATTAATTATATTTTAAAGATTTAAATAATGTAGTTTATTATTATATAGAATAATTGCATGTGTACAGATATATACAATATAAATACTCATTGAGGCATGTCTTTTTTTTCAAAAGAAGCTTATGCGTAATTGGAATGAGAGAATTGATGATGTGAATGATAAATAATTCGCAGCTTGTTCTCAAGTTATATTAATAATAAAATTATTATTTACATTGTGTAAATTTTACCAAGACAGTAAACTGTATCTGTCTTACCTTTTCTGAATTTGTGTTCTTAAATGAATCTATTTGTTTTCATGCTTTTATGCATGTTTGGAATGTTTTGCGATTATAGACAATTGTAAAAATAAATAAGCAAATAGAATGTATTAGTCCATCTCTGTTGCTTATAACATAAATATCTGAAACTGGGTGATTTATTTAAAAAAATGGAATCTATTGCTTGTAGTTTCAGAGACTGAGAAATCCAAAGACCAGGGAACACATCTGGTGAAGGCCTTGGTGGTGGCAACAGTGACCCAGGGGTTTCACATGGCAGAATAACAGAGCAGACAGAGAAGCTCTCAAATAAAGCCCTCAGAGCCATACCGTGACCACCATTATTAATCCATTAACTACAGCATAATCCTCAGAATCTAATCACCTCTTCTGGGCCCCACTTTTCAATTACCATACTAGGATTTCCTGTCAACAGTCACAGTGGGGATCAAGCTAATAATACTTAAAACTTGGAGGGCGCAATTCAATCCATATCACAGAGTCACAGTGAGGGTAGGTACCTCACTTCTGGAGATGTGAAAATTTTCAAGTTTGTTATGTTACACACACACACACACACACACACATACACACACACCTATATATATACACACACACACATACACACAACCATATAAATGTAAATAAATATATAAGTAAATAAGCATATAAATGACTATTTAAATAAACAACACATTTCCTACTAGAAGACATGTTATTTATTTATATGACAGTTCTCTTTGAATTTTACCTTCAGAATAATGCAAGCAGCTAGGAGTCTTTAATACCCGTAATATTTTAGGGGTCCTTCAGATATCTGCTTGGTGGCATCAAAAACTTTCTCCCTGACTTTGCAACAAAAGACTCAAGTGTATAATGGCAATACTGGAGAAATGATTGTATGCTCCATATAATCTTACTTAGCTCAAACATTTGGAATGCTTTGTCTTATTTATTGAGCTTACAATATGTGGAATGCCATAAAATCAAAAAGTGAAGTTCAAACTACCTTAAATGAGTATTATTAATATGGATATACTTTAGTAATAGTAAATATAATGACACTATTTTTTTCTGGATTGTGGAAATACACTCATGTTCACTTACAAGACAGTTGTCTTCTGCTTCTATGACAAGCTTTCCTTCCCTAAGTCAGAGGGGCTGTACAAGGTACTGTGTCTATTGATACTTCTGATCAAAGCCTCCAGTGTACAAGTTTCTCAGTATAATCTGACATGATCAAACATCTGACAGATGGTAACAGGAGATTATAATTTCTGATCTATGAGCAGATGACTTTGTGAAAGCAGACCATGAATCCAAAATTAGCTAATTACTCTGGAGACTTTAAATTTCTTTGCATGTGAAGTGAGACATTTTCTTATTGTCTTAAGCTAGCTGATTGTGTGTGTGTGTGTGTGTGTGTGTGTGTGAGTGACAGCCCAAGGCAAACTAAGGGATGCATCTTCTAAAAAATGATAGTTTATAGAGTATGTAAGTGCCAGTGCTCTTGTACTTTAATTAGCTCTAAATAACAAAATGTAAATTTTAACATTTTGAAATAATGTTATCAATGATACAAATAAAATTTAAGCATTGTCTAGACATTAACTTCTTTGTCTTTTCAGAAATTCTGGACTTTATAAGGAAAAGTTAAAATTGAAATCCAGTGTGTTTGACAATGGAGCTGAAGCTGTTAACCACTATATGGTCAACTTCAAATCTTAGAAATCATAGGAACCTCTCTAGCCGATACAGTTTTCTCATCATCACTGGTCTTTCAGTGGGATATCCTATTACTGTTAAAATATTTCCCTTGACAAAACACGTAAAGTTTCACAACGAAAATTTTGGTGTTGTTCGGTCATTTTAGTTCTGAAAAGGGGCAGGGGAGAGAGGGCAGGCAGTTCTTCCTTATATTGAACTAAAATTCAATTGTTGACTTTTACTTATCAGTTTTATTTTCATAATCATGAGAAACACAGAACAAATGCACCTTTAATTTACACAACCTTTGAATACTCTTATTTGAAAATATCTGCAAGGTCTTCCTGAAACTTCTCTTTTCTTAGTTATACAACCAAATGCTGAATTTGTATGCAATTGTCTACACCTGTGTGCAGAGAAACAGGAGATTTAGAGATATCCATTTTCAAAAAAATCCTCATTCTAGCTATTGCAAAAGATTGTATATTGCAGTTCATCTGGAATTGACCTTGTTTATACTATCTTTTAACAGTGACTTGGTTTAAATTACAAATTATATATATGATCACCCCTTTTTTGCTCATCTTTAGAAATAACTGTCTGAATACTGATGATAATTCTAAGTCTAAAAAGGGCACATGTGACAAGTTTTGAAGTTATTTGGGAATAATTTCAATTTTTGTTATTATAGAGGATAACTAAGGGCATATCCAATTTTTTTGGAACTTGAAACATTGTCATTTGGGAAACCTCATTAATGAGAATAATATATAATTATAAAAGTAGATATAAAAATGACTGTTAATTTATGCCTTAGTGAGAGACTCTATAGCTCAAGATGCATTAATTTTATGTTAAATCTACCTTTGAGCATAACTGTAGCTTTCTGAATCAGCAATCAAATATTATCAATGCAAATTCTCCAATGGTAACACAGTATTTACTTTGTTTTCTTAATGTAGACTTGCTAACGTGGTTGGGGAGAGACCATAAACTCCATAGGTGACTGGTTCTGAACGTGTGTAAAATAGGCAAAAAAAAAAAAAAAAAAAAAAATTACTCTGAAATATATTGGCTTAAATGTAGCCTAAGGAAAAAAAAATTCAAATTTAATAAGTATGCCTCAACTAGATCAAGTATGCTTAAAATTTTCTAAAGTAGTCAAAATAGAGATAAATTTAAATTAAACACTTTTGTATAGCCATTTTATACTTTATGATAAAAGGCATATTTTTATTTGCTAGCATTTAAAAGCAAGATTATAAGAAAAAAAATTTAATCATTCCTATAGAAAGAAAGACACAAACAAAAAACACACAAAGGAAGAATGAAAGGAGGAAAGGAAAGGAGAGAAGGCAGGCAGGACAAATTTTAGTGAATTCACATTAGAAATTTTCACTTTACACATTGTCAGTCATTTTAACCATACAGGTTATTTTGTCTCTCAGGAACTTAAATTCATTACATTTGAAATCAGGAAGTTGAGGAGTATGCATGTAAAATAAGAAATACAATATTGAAATAACTTTTAAACTAGAGGAATAACTATGTACTGTGTGCAAAAGGAAAGTGTTAATTGTGTAACCTTGAGGTTATCCTGATGAAAATCTCAAAATAGAATATGAAACTCTAGTTGACTTGCAATCATCTGAGCTAATGCGTGGACAACTCCAATCAATGTTGCGGCCTCATCAGCTTGGCAGAGTAGCTATAAAGGTGACTTGTAAAGGGAATTGTCAAAATTCCCTCAGCTGCAGCGATAAATGATGAATGTTCATAATAGCTATCTAAAGGGAGCCCATTCAGTACTCTGTTTAGTATAAAACTCACTTTTTTTCTTTGTGCTTTAAACTAATAAGGTTTTAAATATCCTTTTCAGCTTCTCTAATAGGAGCATTCAAGACACATTTTTCCACAGTTGAGGGAGCTTTGACAATTCCCTCAGTCAGTTACCTTTAAAGGTTACCAGGCAGTTACATTACAAACTCAAGATTTTAAAGGTTTCTACAATTCTTATTATTTATCTCATCAAAAGGATCATTTATTTAAAGAAATTAAATCACAGAAGTGCTTATTCCTGCACTGTGGTTAGTGCTTTTGGTATTTTGAAACATTTTTTTGAACAGATGGGATATTTTGCTTAGGGAAATCTTGCATTTGCTAGCTTTTTTTAAAGCATATTTTCAAGATTGTCAAAACATTACAAAATCATTAGGAGACTCCCATGTTAGAGTCTTGTCAGACATTTCATTATAAACTTAAATTAGGATTCTAGCTATTTTAGATCACAAACAGCAGCAGCCAAGCACAATCTGTTAGTGAGGTTGAAATTTGCTTGGGGAATGTTATAAATGAATTGCTATAGTTATAGTTCAGATGTGTCAAACTAAGTATGCTGATAGAGCTCTGTGAAATCAGGCTGGAACCATAAATCAAGGAGCGCTACTAATTCTTTAAGATTCAGTGATATTTTGGGAATAATGTAGTTTTGGGTCAATTCTTTTTTATTGTAATGTACCCGAAGTATAATAAAAGGAAGTTATATATAACTAAATTTGCCATCAAATCTGCAAGTTTATTTCAGCTTGTAATTACTTGTATTCGTATTATCTAAAGCAAATGTGTAAATATTATCTTGCTTTCCAATTGAGGAAATTGGGATTTTACTTTATGTTAGTAAACTGAGTTAAAAGAATGTAAAATACTGTCAAATAAAATAAAGTGAATATTTTATATGTCAGCTTAGGCTAAGTTGTGCCACTATGAAAAAGAACACAAAATTTAAGTGGTTTTATAACAATAAAGGTTTAATTTATGTTATTACATGTATTTTTGTTGTTTGGCAGAAGCTCCCTGTACTCTTTACTCCAGAACCTAAAGTAAAGACACAACTACTATTTGGGACTTTGACATTTTCAAATTACCTTATAGCTCTCAAAGTTTACATCTCACTGAGCAAAGCAAGTAACATAAACAAGCCTGAAGTCAATGTATGGGAAGGATAGTTTTCCCTTATGTATAAAGAAATTTGGTAGAGAATGTTGATAAATATTTTGAACAAATGATGTTAACTGCAACAAAATATACAGAGATACAAATTAACTGCAGAAAGTATAATGTTTTATTTCATAAGGAAATAGAAAACCATTTGGATATTCGTTCATAGACTAAGACTATGGAAAGTCCCTTGTCACCTACTGCATTGACTTTTTAATTTACATCGTTGATTTCAGTTGGCTGAAGATGAGATTCTAGGATTAATGAAACATGCATATACCCTGAGTTATATTTAGCTCCCTTTACAATTATTGAAAAACTCTTTAGACTAATGATTTAATCTGGCCTGAAGAACACAGCTTTACAATAATTTTTATAAAAGACATTTCAGTAGCAAGAAAAGAATTAGGAAAACTCTTTTGTTTAAAGCTATATCTGTGTGCTAATTCTAATATCTAATTCTTTAAAGGGGGCTTAAAATTTTCCATTTAGATTAATACATAGCATTTGCATTATAACAATATCAATCAAGTTTTAAGTCATTTTATGTCATAAAATAATTCTGGTCATGAAGTATAAATTCAAATTAATTTTGCAGGAATTTTGAGTTTATGGAAGCTATCTAGATACAAGCAGCATGGTCAGAGAAATATGAGATATTTCTAATCTAACAGGACTGCATATGAATTAATTTTAACCTCCAAGAAGTTTAGGATCTGTCTTAACTTTTCCTTTAACGGTGTTATTTGCAAAATGGAAATAATAAGACTTTTTCAAGATTGTTTTGCTAGATACGTGAGAAGACTTCCAGTTGATGATCAATAAAAAATTTTACTTCCTTTCTTCTTTTTCATGTGAGCCCTTATCAGTAATTTTTTTTTAAATGAGGATAATATTGTGGAGGGAAGTATTCCTGAGGAAATCCACATGAAGTCTACAGAGATGCATGTCCCAAGGGTAGTAATTGAAATCATGAGTAAATTCATAGAGAACATCTTCCAAGGAAAGTACAAAGTAAGGAGCATATTTTGGACTTCCTCCCATGAGGTAATACTGTTTAACACAAGTGTGAAAAGAAGAGCAGATAATAATATCTGAACAGGTGTGATAGCTGGACCATTGTGCAGCTCTAGGTTTCTTCTAATTAGAACATCTTCCAAGGAAAGTACAAAGTAAGGAGCATATTTTGGACTTCCTCCCATGAGGTAATACTGTTTAACACAAGTGTGAAAAGAAGAGCAGGTAATAATATCTGAACAGGTGTGATAGCTGGACCATTGTGCAGCTCTAGGTTTCTTCTAATTAAATCAAGTTAAGGAATTAAATTTATTTTTTCTGGGTACTATGTATTCTCCAAAATCACAAAAAAATATAATGTTCAAATTGCAATTCAGAGTGAAATGGCATTGCATTATCTACAAATCTACCTTCTGATAGTTGCACCAGAGTGTATAAAACATTAAGATCTCTGTATTCTAAGATTTTGTTTACCTTAAATGATATATTTCAGCTCTCAATAGCATATGCATCATTCTTATAGTTAAGTCTTAATCACTAAATGATTTTTAAAATTGTGACTCTAAAGAAATTATTAGTACTTCCACAATAGTATGACATTTTTGGAAGGAAGCACAATGAAAAAAAATACACAAATGACAGAATGTTATTAATTATCATCAGTAATGAGTCATTGTTTGATAAAAGAAAGACACATAGAATTATAATATTCAGTTCATCTCTTCATTTAACTTTTGCAAGTATTATTATCCAGTTATTTATTTTTTTACCTCTCAAACTGAATATATTGTCTAAGGTTTTCAAAGCCTTTCAACCTGCATAGAAAATTGAAAAAAAAAAAAAATCAACTGATGCAATAAAAATCCATTAATGTTTCTTCCTAAGAGCTAAAGAGGACACATCATATTATTAGTTCTCAACAATGACTAATTCCACATTATTAGTCATTTTCAGCAAAAGAAGTGAGTGTAGAGACCCAACAATCATTGTACAATTGGGAATAAAATTCAAATCGTTTAAATCTCTGCAACTTCTCTCCAAGTCTCAGCAAATAATTTAATTTTATTTGAAGTACAGGCAAATATCGAAATATACCTTATTCACCTTTCCCCCTACCTACGTGCTTTTACTGGTAACTAGGTTATAAAAGGTAAATAAAGTCCTGTAACATATTTTCTCTAAATTATGAGAATACTAAATATTTTAAAATTTAAATATCTTAAAGATAAAAAAACAGCAATACCTTTGCCTTTTTTATGTGTTTCATTAATGTGCATTGAGTATATTTGTGTTTTAAAAATTGCTATGGTAATTGTTCTCTTTAGTGAACAGTACCATATTAAATCTTGTGTATAGAGACAGACAGATACAAATTCTTTCACCTCCCTTGCTGTAGTTCAATGTGGGAAATATTCCTTTAAAAAATAACTCTATGGGCTGGCCCCATGGCTCACTCGGGAGAGTGTGGTGCTGGTGGCACCGAGACTGTGGGTTCAGATCCTATATAGGGATGGCCAGTGCACTCACTGGCTGAGCGTGGTGCGGACCACACTATGCCGAGGGTTGTGATCCCCTTACCGGCCAAAAAAAAAAAAAAAAAAATTCTATAGATTAATATACATGCAGGCAATAGTTGTTCTTTTTTGATTTTCTTCAAATTGGTAAGACAGAATTTAATGATAAAATTTGACATTTAATTCTATGATAAAAATTTAGAGTCAAGCAATGAAAAACTGAGAAAGTCTTTTCTCTAAGAAATTTAACTTGATCTTACTGTTAATCATCTAATAGTAAAAACTTATTTTTCCTTGAACTTTTTAAGACAAGAGAATAGATATGATGTTGATGGGGAGGGATGAGCAGGAGAGGGGAAAAGGAGGAACTGGTAAGGGGACACGAAAATGAGCTACACTGTAGAGTGATAAATTAAAGTTTAAAAAATCATGTATCAAAAAAAATCATGTATAAAAAAAAACACACTAGGAATCAGTAAACTTAATGTAAGTTGAATAACTACCAACTGCTCATCAAAAGCAGGCACGATATATAACAAGCGTAGCTTTAATTCCAGATTAAACAGTGCTGAAAACCCACCATAGCTTCGTTATCACGTTTGGGCTGTCTGAATACATACATTGATTTTGATTTTGATTTACTTTCTGTTCAATAATATAATTGCTAATTCTAAAAAAATATATATATTTTGAAGACATTCTGGAATATTTCATAGAATATTTCATGAAAGCAAAGTACAAACATATGAGATAGAATGGCAAGAATGGTAGACATCATGTTAAGTGAAATAAGTCACACAGTGAAAGACAAATACTGTATGACCTCACTTATTATGGAATCTAAAAAAAACATCAAACTCATAGGAGCAGAGACTAGAACAGTGGTTTCCACAGACTGGAGTGTGGGGGGAAATGAAAGGATGTCAGTAAAGGGGAAAGAAAGAAAGAATGAAAGAAAGAAAGGTAAAAGACGAAAGTGACAAAATCTGTAAAACTTATGATTTAAGTCATGCCTTGATGTCATTTTTATGATAATGATGTGTTATTCATGTCTTTAATTTAACTTTATTATTAAAGTTTATACTGATATTCTCCCATCTGCTGCTTGTAAAGGACAAAGTCATCTGTCATTAATATTGAGTTCTCAGGGTATTATTTAATTCGGGTTTTTCAATTAATACCAAGCAGGAAAAATATTCATGGCATTTTTTTCCTACTAGAATGGCAAATACAATTTATATCAAATTTATTCTAAACATTCTTCCTTTCTTAATATTGGAAACTTAGGGAATAAAAATGTTCTTTAAGTCTTAAATATAAAATCTAAATTCTATCAGAAGACATACAGTATTATTTAGAAAAAATAATAATAGCTATTTCCTACAATTAAAATTTTTAATTTGTTTGCAGTTATATTAGCAATGTATTTATGATTAGCAAGAAATTAAAAACAGTATCATATACAGATGTTTCATTTAAGAATAATTTAATGCACTTCATTTTAATTTTGATTCATGTTTTAATGTTTACATATTAAAGTAAAACCGGATTCTATTCAGAGATTAACTTTTTAAGTGTCTTAAACGTGTAATTAAAATTTTCCCAAGTCATGCCAGCTTGTGAGCAGTTTTAAAGTCAGAGTAATATTTATAACACAAATTTCATTGTTTCTTATCTCATTTGGTCTCACGGGAAATCATCCCTACATTGAGCTGTCTGTCTGTGTGCGAATCTCTTGGAATGTTGCATATGTGCTAAAAAAAAAAAAAACTGTAAGTAATGATCACTTTGCTCTGGCCATTTCCACCTTCCCATTTCCGACCCTGTTATTAATGAATCTGATGGAGATGCTACAGAAATGCACTGCTTCCATCAGTATTTCTGATGCTCATTGTGAAAATAAAATCAATGCCAGAGTGCAATATTTTGATGTTTCCAAATGTCATATTGCAAGTGCTAGAATGACTTCACGTGGCTGAAATAACTGGAGAGATCACTCCCTCATTTTTTCTCTTTCACACATTGTCACCTTTGAATCTAAGCACCAACTGTATTCTCAGAGTTTCTTCTCAAAAAGATAAGTTCATCAGCTCCTCAATACGTCTCAGCCAGTTGTTCATCTGGTAGGGCAGTGTATTGGTCCGTTTGTGCTGCTTTAACAGAATACCTGAGACTAGGTAATTTATAAAGAACAGAGATTTATTTCGCTTATGATTCTGGGACAGCTGCATCTGGCATGGACCTCAGGCTGCTTCTACTCATGGCTGAGAGTGGGGGGGGGGAGAGAGAGAGAGAGAGAGAGAAGCTGCCAGGGTCTAAAACAACGAGCTCTCGTGGGAACTAACAGAGCGAGAACTCAATCATTAATTCCCCCTCCCTCAGGGAGAGCACTAATCCATTCATGAGGGATCCGCCCCCATGACTCAGTCAGTTTCCAGCACTGCCACATTGGGGATCAGATTTCCACGAGTTTTGGAGGAGACAACACATCCAAACTCCATCAGGCAGGTTCAGTTGCCAGGCCTTCTTCCTCCTCCTCCTTCTTTTCTCTACTTTTTGTAATCGAGGAAACTCTTCTCACACCCCTTATCTATTCATCAAAGAAAGCCAACTGTACGTGGATTTTTAAACTCAACTGACACAAACAAATGAAATTTGAAAAATAAAACATTGAGTTATCTTTGAATAAAAAAATTTAACTTTGACCACCAGTTTCATCTCCAACATAAAAAGACCTTGGATTTTGCCACTCCTGTGCATACAATAGAAAAAAATATATTGAATAAACTTGAAATCAGTGACTTTCTTGGGCTCATCAGAGACTTGGTATTTCCAGGGTAAATTACCACTCCAAAATCCAGAGAGACAGATGAATATAGAGGATCTTATTAGTGATCTTCTGACCTACAGCAGAAGCCACTGGAGCCATAAACTGGTAGGCCAACACGAATAGTAACTTTGGTAAATTGCTGAGGCTGAGTATAGAGTAGCATAAGATGGATAAACTTCTGGGGGCCTCAGTTTTGGATGTCTGTCCACAATTTTGTGGATTTTACCCTCAGGAATCTACTAGGTTATAGGAGTAAAAAGAAAAGTAAATTTCCATGTTTCTGGCAGGGCAGAAGAAAGAAAACCATTTTTTAAAAAAATTCTTCTGCAAGACGAAGGCCTACCTTGCAAGGAAAAAAATTTATCATGGCTTATCCCACCCAGGAGAAATGCAATTTTACAACTCTAGTCACAGTATTCAAACAGCCTCAAGTAAGGCAGGGAAAGGTGGAAGTTAAAAAAAAAAAAAATAGTGTAAAAGTCAAGCTGGGAACAAAGCCTTCTACAACCTTAAGATTTAATCACGATATTATAGATTTGTACTCATCACTCATATCTTACCACATGTCAACTGAGCTTAAGTGTAATACGAGTGGATCACAGCTGAAAGGGCTGCACAGAACAAGTTGCACTTAAAAATGAATTTTTGAGGGCCGGCCCAGTGGCGCACTTGGTGGAGTGCGGCGCTTGGGAGCGCGGCGGCGCTCCTGCCAAGGGTTTGGATCCCATATAGAGACTGGTCCACTCACTGGTTGAGCGCGGTGCGGGCGTGACACCAAGGGTTGTGATCCCGTTGCTGGTCATGAAAAAAGACAAAAAGGAAAAAAAAATGAATTTTTAGGAAAACCCAAAGACAACAGAGGAAACAAAAGCAATACTAGAGAAATGTGAACTTCATGCACTTATTACTATAGCAAATATTCAACATAGCCCAACTTGCTTCCAGATTAACATAAAAACTCACGCTAAGTTTCTTTTTTTTTTGGTTGTTATTACCCAATGCATCATGTCTAGTTTTCAACAACAACAAAATAATAAGATATCTTAGTTTTCTAGAGCTTATATTAAAAAATATCATGAACTGGGTGGCTTATAAGCAACAGAAATTTATTTTTCATATTTCTATAGGCTGAAAGGTCCAAGATCAAGGCATGGGCCGATTCAGTGTCTGGTGAAGGCCACTTTCTGGTTTATAGGTGGTGCCTTCTAGCTGTGTCCTCATATGATGTAGGAGTTCCCTTGTGCCTATTTTATAAGGGCACTGATTCCATTCATTCCATTCATAAATGCTCTACCTTTATGACCTAATCACCTATGAAAAGGCCCCAGTCCCTAATACTATTACCTTGGAGATTAGGATTAGGCAAAAGAGTGTGCTCATTACAAAAACAGATTGAAAAACGTCAAGAGAAAAAAAGAATCTAAGGCCATTTCTACAACTTAAACTAGGTAATAAATTTACCTTGACATGGGCCTGGGAAAATAAATAGTAAAAGAAGAGTTGAATTTTGATAGTAATCTGGAGGCATAGGGCCTCATTAGAATGTGAACCAAGAGATGAGACCCACAGTCTGACAAAAGTCTAAGACTAG
>NW_007732773.1:124635-125010 GCF_000696425.1 Galeopterus variegatus
ATGTTCTTTTTTATTTTGAAACAACCTTTAAGTATCTTCTATGTTTAGACAGAATTACCTACTTTTTACCCCCCCCAAAAATATATGTCTTTTTATAACCCTCTTTGCCAAAAACACATCTTATTTTTTAATATGTTTTGTATATAGAATTTTTTTAATCTGTTAGTTTTAATTACATATATTAACTATAATTTTAACTTTTAGTAACCCTAATTTTTATTTAAGCAAGCAGTTTTAAAGCTATTTTATATCAGTATCTATGGATGAAAACCATTTTGTAATCTCTAGAAAGATGTATTTCCTCAAAGTTTTTGTATTAACAGATTTAAATGTATTTAGCTTTATATTGTACTGTACAAACAAGTTGTTAAAGTA
>NW_007732773.1:125364-126112 GCF_000696425.1 Galeopterus variegatus
AAACATGAATACATAAATCAATGCCTTAAAGCTTAGCAGCATAGGGTTTGATCAACCATACTTAATATGGTCTTTTTCAATGTGTCTAGAAAGAGTCCCTTATTTGAAGACATTTTCAATAAACAAAATCTTTGGGTTGGAGACCATGGTCTTTGATGTCTTTGTCTCTGGGGAGTTCACTGCAGAAGGAATCCTTTATTAATTTAGAATTTCTGGTGAGGAGCTTTATAAGGACTTGGCATTAATGAATATCACCTTTTAGAAGAGCTGGTTCATAAAGTCATTTATTTAGGTGCATAGGATCTACCTGTTGTTATTTCAAAGGGAGAAAGCTGATGCTTTCCAAGCAGAGTAGATAATAACTTGAGCAATACAAATGGAACAGCCTCTGGCCATATATTGCAAATGGACCAAATTATTTGACCTGTGAAATGTATCTCTTGATCATCAAGAAGCCCAAGAAGGAATACTTGTTAAGATTCATTTTTAGGATAAACAATAAGAACTCAACAATAATAGATAGTGCTAGCGTATTATTAATACTAAAGTTGATTTTGGTAAAATTTTATAAATAAATTTATACAATCTTAGTGGGTTTTGACCATATAATATTTTTATAAACATTTTGTAACTTTTTAACAAAAAAAATTTTTCTCACCTTTTTATATCTGTTTAGTTTTATCAATAATGTTCTTTTTTATTTTGAAACAACCTTTAAGTATCTTCTATGTTTAGACAGAATTACCTA
>NW_007732774.1:0-35580 GCF_000696425.1 Galeopterus variegatus
CCAGTTACTAGTGATATTAGTAGCAGGTATAAGTGTAGGCGTACATGTAGGTACAGGTATACATGTAGGTGTAGGTGTAGGAGCAGCTCGCATGGAATACATAAAAGCCTGACTTGCAAACCCTGGCTCTTTCTCTTGTCAGTGGCACCTAACCTCTGTTCACCAATGGAAATGGGCAGCTATGTCTCAAACATGCCACTCTGGAGCTTCTTTATTGCCCATAGAATAGGAACGACATTGCCACAGAGGCTGTCTCTGGCATCATCAGTCATCAGGACCCATAATTTCACTTCTATGTTTCCTTTCAGGTGATCTTACCTCTCCACCCCTCTTCAGATTCTCATCTTTACTCTCCAGAACCTTTACCTGAGCGTGAGTGGTTTCCCACTGATTAGCTTTGATCTCCTCAGGCCATCCATCACACTGTCAATCAGACCCTGATTGGATCATGCCAATCACAAATGTAAAATTTTTCATGATCTTTCACTGCCCACAGGATGAAGTGTAAATTTTGTGTCCTGGCTGTATCTCCTGACTTTATCTCTAGCCTCATCACTGACTATCCCTTTCCCATATTCTTGTTCCTGATATTCTAATCTCACCCTTCACTTCATATTTTTAACATGTATTCTGATGCTCTGCATCCTTGCTCTTGAGGTTCTCTCTGTTTGGGATTCACTTTCTCCCACATCTCTGCTTGTTTAAGTTTCTCATCCTTTCAAGTCTTATTCAAAGGTCATCTCCTCTGCGAAGTCTTTCCTTTTTCCCTTCCCAGAATAAAGCATACTTTCCCTTCTATGTTCTCACAGCAAATTGTTTATGACTGTATCACAGTATGACAGGTGGTTAATTGTTTGTGTGTCCATTTTCCTCTTCACTTCCATGATCTCCAATATAAACACAACTACTTGTACCAAAATGCTGCATTTCCTAGAAACTAATAAACCTGGGATTTCTCTACCTTTCTATGCAGCATAGGTAGAAAATAAATATGTCTTCCTAAGCCCTTGGACAAATTTAGGAATGGAAGAGTCACAGATGGGTATCTCGGAAAAAAAGCTGGGCTGCAACCAAGATTTAGGGATCAAACCCAGAGAGATAACCAATTTTCACCTGGTTTCTGTGGTTTGGATAATGATGGAGGAACATGGGTTCTAAGCAGTCCAGCCCTGTGCCTAATCAACTAAATGGTCTAAAGTTGCACAAAACCATGGTCACTGCCAAGGAAGAGCATAGAATCTAAACAAAAGCACCAAATCCATTTTTGCTGGCCTAGCTTTATAATTGAACTCAATTCAAACGTGAACATGTTTCAAGGCTTCTTTTTTAATTGCCATGAGACACTTGTAGCTAACCTGGTATATGACTCTCAAGGAGAAAATGGCTTTTTAAAAGAACTTTGACTCTGCTTCTTTCAACAGTAAGCCTTGACCCTTTGTTGGCTTGTGTGAATCTGCTTTTGTGTGGTTTAATTTTGTTTAAATTTGAAACATCAAGGATATGTCTGAAAAAACAGTGTTTTGTATCCCAACCTTGATTTTATTTCTTAGCCTCCAAGATTGTCATTATAATCATCCATTTGGATGTTTAAGTACTAAAGATATTGCTTATCAAATTGGAATAGAACACCTCCAATGGCAAACAATGAAAACAAATAGTTCATTTTATGAGGATGACTTACAGAATTTGATTCAGGGTTTAATTCAGCTCCTAAAACCAGGCCCTCTTCTTCCTCTGCAAACTCTGGGAATTTATATGCTATAAGTGGGTAATGAATGCAATTGGAAAACTACAAAAAAAAAAAAGATTTAAAGAAATATGCCAGTATTTGATTCAGAGAGGGGGGTGGGTTGTTGGTGGAGATGCATCATATTAACAAAATAAGATAATATACGAATTGTTCATCTCCTGTGGAAATTTCAGTCTAATTCTCCTAAGAGTTTGTGGATACTAGAAGTTGAAACAGAGTAAATCAAATTAGGCTGCTTCAATTATTAACACAGTTAATTAATGAAGCTCTGGGAAATTTTTAATGATTGGTAAGTTCCCTGATTTATCATGGGCTTAAATAAAACAAAAACTGAAAAAGGAAATTTGGTCTCACACTGTTCAAAACTCAACTAAAGTTTTTTGCCTATTCTAGGGACTGGGGACCTAGAAAGCCTGAAAAGGATTCAGGGTCAGGTTGTGATTAACTTCAAATGTTTGAAAAAACAATACTTTCTCAAAAAGAACTAGCAGAGAATTTATCCCCATCTAGCTGGCTGAATGGGAGACCAAACTGACAACACCTTCCATAAGCCCTTCTCAACTATTCTAACCCACATGAAATTTTTCTTCTCTTAAAACTTTTGCCCTTTGAATCAACACTACATGGCTAAATATTATACTCAATAAGTTACAAACTTCTTAAGAGATTGTCCCACCATTCACTAACATAATGCTCAGTTGAGAGTTTGAGCTCAGTCAAGTTGGATGGACAGATGGCCTAACTGCTTTTAAACATATCAATGGGTATCATCTGTAGAGTGTTACAGGACTTCTAGCAAGATGGGAAAGCTATGAACTTTGGGGTAAGCACATAGAGTTCAAGTCCCAGATCAGACATTATATCTTTAATATTTAGAGCAAGTTACTTGACCCCTTAGAAAACTCAGTTTCTTCATCTTTCAAAATTGTGCTGTAAGAATTAAATATGATGCTGTTATTAAATAACAGGGTGCTTGAAACATAGCAGGTGCTCAGTAACAAACCTAAATTTGTGTATGGGGAACTAGCTTTATGTGTAAGGGAGAAAATAGGTCTTGTGGGGTAAAGATCTACATGTTTAGTAATGTAGTTCTCCTCAACAAGTGACCCCACACCTGCTGAGGTGTGGCACACTTGATGTCAGGTGGATGATTTCTTAAGGCTCATTTCAGCTCTGTTTTAAGGAAGCACACTGGGAATTTATCAGGAGACCCAGTTCTCTAAGAGGCTAGTAAGCAAGTAATTTTTCTTGGTTCTCATGCCCATAAAGCCCAAGATTAAATAGTTCCATTTCAATGGACATAGAAATACAAAGCAAGAGCTACAGTAAAGCAATAGCAAAGAAAAATAAATAGGCAAGATTAACAAAAGAAGAAATAAAGCACAAGGAAATCAAACTCTTTAATAGGCCCATTTTGCAAAGCATAAAGCAAAACCAGACAATGACAAAATTTTATTTTTATAAGCATTAAACTCACTATCAAACAACTTAATGTAAGGAATGCCCAGCACTAAGAATGACAAATAAGATGCCTCGTGCTAGCATTATTGTTTGTTCACAGTGGAAGTTCACCTATATCTGAACAGAAAGCAAGTCTGTGAACCTTGCTTTTCTGGATGATGCCACCACAGAAGTGAGCATGTTCATGCAGGTCATCATTTCAGGAAGAGTAGTTTTAATCAGCAAGTTCCATAAGTGTGGGATGAGGGCTCATTAAAGCTGTCACCCAACCAACATTAAAGGCATTGTAGCCTCTCAGTGGGAGGTCTATCACTGGCTTCTCTGTCCTGCATCCCTTTCTCTGTAGCCTCTTCTCAACCTCACACCTCACATTTCACTAAGAGCACAATCAATTCAAGGCAGGTTTGCCTGTCACCCAGCATTATCACTAGTTGTAGTGTGGGTTAAAACAAGAGAAGCCTTTTCAGGAACTATAGGAGACCCATGAGCAAGAGTCAACCTCACACCTCACATTTCACTAAGAGCACAATCAATTCAAGGCAGGTTTGCCTGTCACTCAGCATTATCACTAGCTGTAGTGTGGGTTAAAACAAGAGAAGCCTTTTCAGGAACTATAGGAGACCCATGAGCAAGAAGGAAAGAGGTGGCAAGGCAGAGAGATGAAGGAAGAAGAGAAAGAACAGTTGCAATTTCAGTTGCACAACATCAACCTCACCTTGCAGGAACAGACAGAACACCTGTCTTCTTTCAGGGTCCACACCTGTCCATTGCGCTTCAGTCCTCCTTCATGGGGGCAGTCACCAGAGCAGGAGGGCCCAGAGGGACAGAGGCAGTCAAAGCCCCCTGCCAGGTTGATACAGGCAGAATCATTCCAACAGGTGTGAGTTCTTAAGGCACATTCATCAATGTCTGCAATAAAGAGAGCACAGAGATTTAGAATCCAGCCAAGAGAACTTAGAAAACAACAGTCATTTACAACAGCACTAACTAGTGTTATTGAGCATTTTCCTGTGCCAGGTACCATGTCAAGCTGTTCGCGTGCTTTATCTCATTTACTCTGCAAGGCGGCTCTGTGTGGGAGGATCTGTTCTTACCCCTAGTTTGCACATCACGGAGCTGAGGCTCGTAAAGTTGAATAACCTACTGTCATACAGCTAGTAAGTGGCTGGTCTGAGACCCAAATCTACAGCTGCCTGACTCCAATTACTAAAATATCCAGTAGCAACTATGAACAGGTTTTAGTATAGTCTCAAAAAGTATTCCCTCCAGAGGCCATAAACACTGTTAGTTTATTAACAGTGTGGATACACCCCTGGAGATCTGGGGCTTTTAGAAAAGGTATGAATAGAGTAGCCACTGAATAGAAACAAATAAGCAATTTGGGCAACCTTGAGCCAATCAGACTGCCCCCAGATCCTGAGACCGAGGATGAAAGAAGTAGGAATAATTCTTGGTAAGGGAAGCCTTACCACCCTGATGGCCAGTGGCATTTTTGATGCCCTCCCCCAAATCAGAGCTACAGTAGGGTGCGGCATGAATGCTGATTAAAGACATATATATATTTGTGCTATTTTTCATTGACATCCAAGTATGGAAGGAAAACATTAATCCAGTCATTACATTCTGACATGTAAAGCTTTAGTGAACTTAACAACATCTCAAAAACATACCTGTCCAGCCCTGGCTTGAGCCCCTTCCCAACAGGCAATCCATTACCTCATAGGGCAGCTAATTCCATCTTTGAAAAACATTTTTAGAAATGTCTTCCTTAATGAAATATATTACCCAGTAACTTCTACTCATAGCTACTAGTTCTGAGTTCACAGGTTTTTCTATTTATGATAATCTTTAAACTATTTGAAGAAATTTGTCATTTGTCTATCACAGTCTTCTACTCCCCTGATTAATCTACTGCCATGCTCTGCAAATATCCTTCAGATGACAACATTGATTCCTGTTAATTTTTACCAAAATTTTGCTATGTACAAGGTTCTTTGCATACTAGGTACATGTGTGAGATACTGACTTCTTTGAGCTGATAAAGAGGGACACAGGTGTGTACATAGATAACTATTGATTGGTAGGCTTGATTCCTATAAGAAGTCAAAATATTAGAATAACTTATTTTACATACTAAATTTCATCTTAAAATACATATAAGTTTGTAGGAATTTCGTTAAGGATTATGGAACCAAAATAAAGACAAAATAATCATAAATGGCATTCCCCCTAAAGTGTACAAACCAATTTCACAGGCATAATATAAATTTTACTGCTACAAATTTATATACATACATATATATATATACACATAATATATAGTTTTACAGTTTTTCAAAGCTATTTTTCATGAGTTATGTTATGCAATCACAAGAGCAATTTCACAGGCATAATATAAATTTTACTGCTACAAATTTATATACATACATATATATATACACATAATATATAGTTTTACAGTTTTTCAAAGCTATTTTTCATGAGTTATGTTATGCAATCACAAGAGAGAAATAATTATTCTCATCTTACAAAAGGGGAAGCTGAAGTACAGAGAGGTTAACTAGTCACGCAGCTAGCACATGTTAAAGCAGATGTTGAGTTCTGGGCCTTCTGACAGATGCACTAGAGTCCTTTCCACTATGCTGTGCCACTCAAGTTATAAAGTTATCTTTCAGCATACTAGAATGTTCTATGGTTTTATCTACTTTTAGCTTTTTATTCTCTAGACACTGCAATTCATTTTTAAGAATAAGATCTTATATGGGTCTTCTTTAGTAGTTTCATTTGAAATTCTGAGAGTTATATGATGTAATTACCCAGTCAAAGTTTGTTAGAATTTTGAAAATACTGTGACTTGAAAATAATCAGAAATAAATGACCTACTTCCTTTATTGACTGCATATACTGTGTTGGTATAAAACTTTGATCTATAGTAGCAATATGAAGTAGAAAACATTAAGGAATTTCAGTGATATTTCTAGAAGCTAATTCCTTCCAAGATCTACTTTTTGTCTTTGTTCCCCAATTGTAGCCTCAGTCAAGATATTTGGTTAATAATAAATGATTCTTCCAACCAACTACAATCAATTCTCGTTGTTACTGGTCATGCCCAGGCCATTCTCAATGCATGTAACCATATGGTGCATCTTCTAAAAACCTCTCTCATCTCCCCAGTCGTCTTCCCCTACTCTAGTTCTTCTTAACTAAAAGTAGCATTGAATGTGGGAGTTGGGTGACTCATGTTTGAAACCAAAGTCTTCCTTTTACTTGAGTGCTATTTTAACACATCACAACTATACGCCCTTGAACACATTTTAGCCTCTTTATCTCTCATTTATCTTCTATATAGACTATACCCACCCAATGGTATGGTTTTCTAAAAATTAAAAAAATTAAAATATAAATAACATAATAAGGACTCAATACTTGTTTCTTGATTTAATGAAAGTAAACATTTAAGACCAAGTTCAAACCCTACCTCCTCAGTTAAGCATCTTTCCAAGATGATGCCAATTGACAACAATCACTTCTTCTGCACTCCCTTTGCAACAACAGTTAGTAGACATGGCTTAGTATTTAGGTATATACAGTTACTATTTTGGAACAGTACTAAATTGACACATTTAAATTATTTTCACTCCCTAGTTTTTGCTGAAAGTAACTTAATTACAAATATTCAGTCTAGTATTTCTCTTATGACATTTATAATCCAGATTTTATACCTAGATATTAGACAGACAGATAGATAGCTCATTACATGTAAAATAAAATACAGTTTTGTTTTGTTTTTAACTGTGTTGGTTCAGACCCCCCACCTTGTCAGTTACTATTTTGGAACAGTACTAAATTGACACATTTAAATTATTTTCACTCCCTAGTTTTCGCTGAAAGTAACTTAATTACAAATATTCAGTCTAGTATTTCTCTTATGACATTTATAATCCAGATTTTATACCTAGATATTAGACAGACAGATAGCTCATTACATGTAAAATAAAATACAGTTTTGTTTTGTTTTTAACTGTGTTGGTTCAGACCCCCCACCTTGTCACACTGGAAGGCTATTGTGTTAGCCTTCTATCTGGTCTCCCTGATTCCAGCCACTTATTCTAATCTACTGGTTTGTGATCATGAGCACAATGGAAACTGGTGCCTAAGTTTACCACTGCTGGAAACTGATTTAATTGTGTAATGTAGGACCTAAGCATCTGGGCTCTATTCAGCCAGATGAGAACCATTGCTTAAACATCCTCCACAGGACAGTGGTATTCTAAAAAGCAAATCTGTCCATGTCACCTTTCTGCTTCCCATTTTTCAGTATTTCTCTGATGCTTATAATAGTACTTTCAAACTCCCAGCATATCATATAAGCCCCTATCTAACACTTTGTTATCTTCTGTCCCTTACCCCTTACATTCAAAAGCAATAGATACAAAATTCCACTTAGATAGGAGGAACAAGTTTAATAGATCTATTGTACAACATGTTGACTATAGTTAACAATGTATTATATTTTTAAAAATTGCTGAGAGTAGATTTTAATTGTTCTCACCCCAAAGGAGTGTGTGAGGTAATGCATATATTAATTTACTTGATTTAACCACTCCACAGTGCATACATATTTCAAAATATTATGTTGTACACCATAGATATATATAATTTTCATTTATCAACTAAATACATTTAAAAAATATCAGTGGAGATCCACAAATAGGCCATATTGTTTCCTACTCCTGTGCCTGGGAACATGCCTTTTCTTATTTTGGGAATATTCTCTCCCTCTCTACCTCTACTGTTTTTAAGCTGATATGGAATGAGCTTGGGTGCAAATTAATTAATTGATAAGCGCTTCCCTTACTGTGTTACATTCACTCCTGTGCTGTCTTCAATATCCACATCAAGCATCACCATCTTTCATTCTGCAAGACAGTCACTATTGACTTTTCACTTTCCCTACACCTTATACACAAGTCTATCCTTGCATTCATCTCTCAGGAGTGTGATACAAGTATTTAATATGTCCATCTCCATAGTTAGTGAGCTCATCGAGGGCGGAAACTAAATTTTATTTGTCTTTCTCTTCCCAGTGCAAAGTATAACAGAATACACTGTGGATGTTCAATGTACTTATTTGATTTAATTTACTTAAATCCAGGAAATTCACAAACTAAAGCTATTATAAATCCCACTTTGCCAAATTTGGTCTCTGGAATGTTCAATAAGCATAGGTGTAACCATAACATTGCCTATCAGAAGACATATTTTGTTGTTGAGTTCTCATCTGTGAAAGTCCTTGGGTTTAGTTTAACCTAGAACAAATACAGCAAAATAGTACTAACACTGAAATAGAAAGCCCCCTTGCCCCCCGGAAAATCACTTGATTTTCCTGTCAAATGCTTAAGGACAAGGGCAGAGAAAGTCCCATTAAAGAATAACTTCAGAAATTGTCTGGAAGTGTAATTTCAACTGATCTACCACTGGTAGCCACAAAAGGATCTGTAATTTATGGTCACTTCTAAAATAACCTCTAAGTTGGCAATTAATAACCAACTATAATATGCTTTTTTAATATTTGGTTATTTTGCATTTATAACAATGCAAACATATTGGCAGTGTTTTCCTCTTATAAATTAAGAAATCTGAACATCAAAATGAACATACCTAGTGTGCAAAATAAAAACAGGGTGCAAAAACCAGGATTTGCTTTCACCTCTCCAAAATGAAAGGATTTCACAGTTGAATATAGGACCAATTTGCCTACAGAGTTCCATGTAATTGCTTTACTTATAACACAGAAATCTAATTCTGCTTCCATGCAATTTAGCAGATTTATGGAAAGCCAGATGTTAGCAATTATGGAAACCAACATTATTCATATTCTTGGTAATACAGACCTGTTTGCTCTGCACAAAGCCAACTTAATCTATTATACATATCCCAAGGCATCCAAAGGGAAGAGGCACCCTATTTACATATTGCAACTGTTGTTCTCCGCTGAGCAAACACAAAGATATTCACCCATGAGACTTGCCCAAATCATCAGATAGGTCTCCCAATGACAAAGAAGCAATGAAACAAAAATCAGACAAAGTATTCCATACTCAAATCTATAATCATTAGAGTGTTCTTGTTTTTTTCTTACTGTAAATAATGGCTCTCTGTGATTTCCTTGTGTTTCTCCTTATAAATTCATTATGTAAATGCTCCATGCTCAAATAAGATTTTTTTCAATAAAATTTCACAGCTAAGCTTGCATCAGAACTAATTTTCTTGCACTGACATTTTCACAATTTCTGAGAGCTGTTATTAATGTACTGTTTTGCTTTTTTAAAAAAAAAGTCTAGTTGTGCTTTCTTTTCTAGTCAATCTGCTTTCTTTTTTGATATGAGGTTCTTAAGTTACTTAGGCATGTAAGAAAATATAATTTAGTGATGTTTAAATCAGCAACAATCAGACTAATCCCAACTTAGTCCTAAACAATTTTTCTGTCCTTCAAGAAAAATGGCTCTGCAGAAGTTTTAGTGGCATAACAACCGTAATGGAACCTGCCTCAGGAGCTGAAACTTCAACAGGTTGCTTTCAGAGATCAAGGAAAATATTTTTTCCTCCCTCGCATTTGGTAGCAGTTAGGTCAAAGGAGTGAAATTTTTCATTACCCCATATTCCTCTTTCTTGAATAACTGTCATAGCACATCTAATCTTACTTTCTAACTCAAAACAGGTGATGTGTCAGAAAAACAAAATTCACCTTGAGGTTTGAATATCCAGCTGTGTGTGTTCTGACTCGGAAACCATTACCAAACATTAGTTCCTCAGAAATGAGAACAGAGCTTGGGGGGTTATTAATGATAGACAAGATAGAGCACAGATGCCTCTCCAACAGCTAAAGCAGTATTGCTGCTTTTATAGTGGCAGAGAGAAAATTATGGGGAGAAATACACTCACCGCACATCAGCAAAATAAGTGAAAGAAACAAGAATTAAGGTGTGATGTGACTTGCAAAATAAAGGCTAATAAAACACAGCCATATTCTATCGTGTGCTGATCATACCACATTTGGATATTATGTTCCCTTAAGAATGAGGTTGACACACTTAGGAGACAAAGGAAGAGATCCACCAGCATTTTGAAAGGCTCAAATTCATCTCAACAGAACATGAGATGTTCAATCTGAAAAGGCACAGACGAAAAGAAGAGGTAAGTGAGCTATAATTTCATCTATTTGAAATGCTGTTATGTGTCTCTTAGGAAGAGTTTCCAGTCCCTCCAGTTTTAACTCTTCAGTCCCTGTTCCAGCCTCCAACCTTTCTGGAATCACCAATAAACACTTTCCAATGGCATTCCTCTTATTGTTCATTGTATAAATTTGTTACTTTGTAATGAATCTTTTCCTTTCCTTTAACTGAGCAGACTCTCTCTTCAAGCACAGGAGAAAGAGAACACGTTGTTTGACCTCACTGTTTTCTCATCTTGTCCCTAGATCCAGATCCTTTTTTCCTGTTATCTACAACTAGCAGCTACCTCCGTTTACTCAGCTTCGTTCTCATCTGAATGTGTGCAAGGTTCCACAGGACCCTCTCTTAAAAGCCTAGAACATGAAGTTTCTCATGACCACGAGGTTACAAATATTGTAACAAATATTGTTATTAATTATCTAAGTCAAGAATTGTCTCCTTGACACTTCTGGAATATAATGTTGCCCTGTTCATCCTCTTACCTCTTCATGCATCTAGTCATTAATAATCATCAATCAATGACCTAGCTGCCCACATGTTTATTGTGCTAGGAATATTGCTCAGACCTGGGGATACAATGGGCAAAGAAACCAGATACGTTCCTATAAGTATAGACCTCACAGTCTTCATTCATTTTTTAAATTAATAATATTTGCTGAAGTTTCAGCTCCAGGCTTTGTTTCTCTTTCTCCTTGGTAGAAGCGGTATAGCATAGCATTAAAAGATTAAGCTTTGAAATCCAGCAGCTATGAGTACCACTTAATGTGTCCTGTTGTCCCATTTTGCCTGGGACTGAGGGAGTTTCTGAGATAGATGTCTTTCAGTGCTAAAACTGTGAAAGTTCCAGGCACATGGAGACAAGTGAGTTAACTGTGTTCCAGTTCCTCCCCTGCAATTTATTAGTTATATGACTCTGGAAAATATGCCTAACACCTCTGAGCCTTGGTCCCATCATTTGAAAAATTTGTATAAAAATATACCCCATGGGATAATTTGGTAATCAATTCCACTCTCCCATCTTTTATGGTTATACTTAAATCTGTACCACTAGTCCTGATCTCTTATTATGCAGACAGCCCATACCTTCATCTATTTGCTGAAGATTTCCATTTGAGCTCTGAATTCTCATACAAATTCACATGGCGATCAGTACACTGGCCAGCCAAATCCAGAGATGTTAACACTCCGAGCTCTCTCTGGGCCCTAATCTGTAAATCTGATGTTAAGGTTAAGTGCATTATGTTGAAAGAGCATAATTTTCTGATAGTCCGTGAACTTGTCTTCACTGACCAAGTTTTATTTACAAGATGTCCATATTTAGGTGCTTTTCTACAGGTGGAGAAAACAATTCCTTCCAGGTAGGAAAACAGGACTAAAATAAAAGCAGAGCAGCTTTCTAAATAAACCAAGTTCGCTTACTTTTTTCTGTGAACAAGTCATACTTCTTTAACTAATGATTGAATCTGTTTAAGATCAATACAATTCTGACCAGTGGAGAGAATAAATAAAAAAAAAAAATCTTTAAATATTGAAATACTTGCTACCTAAAGAGAATTTTACTGCACAGAGAGGCTACAGTATTGATGCCAACAACCTTAGATTTATAAGTTTTTATATAGCTGCTTATGGGTGGGAGGGTGGGTTGTATTTTAGCTGCAGTCTACTACATGTCTAACACCTGGTCATACACATTTTATTGTTATAGCCATTGTATCGTTTAATCTCTTTAACAAAATTTCACTCTTTGCTGAAAAGAATTACCCCTCATACACTTTCATTTTATGGTTCCTATATCTTCTTTATGTTACCTGGTATGCTAAGCTATAAACATTCTTTTCTAATTTCCATACCCATTCAGATTTGTAAGATTCTGGTCTTATTTATCTTCGTGACTCCCATAGCACCTCTTCAAGTGTTTTTCACCTACTAAGATGTGCATAAACATTGTTAAATTTGAATCTGGTTCAACTATGATTAAAAGAAGTTTGCCCTTGATGGCCTCAGTTTTCTCTTTGCTCAAATATAGGAACTGCATAAAATGTTTTCTAAGATCTTGTCCATTTTCAACTCTACACCATTACTTTTCACCTTTGTAGGATTGAGCTTATAGTTTGAATGTTAGGATATGAGTGGTGACAGATGGAGAGCAGGATAGAGGTGAAGGAAAGAACCCACGTCAGGACAATAAATGGATTTCTCAGAATTAAACAGTTTTTTGGGGTGTTGAATATTTATTGAAACATATCTAGTCTTCCTTAATGATTATTTGCAAGTAAGAGGAAGCAATGAAGGGTGAAGCATGTTTTTCCCATCTTCATGAAGCCTTGGCAATGTAATCCTTGGTGACAAATATGCACAGGGAATCCAGCTAGGGTGAAAACCAAAACTAACTCTATTTTGACAAATCATTCTCTCAAGCAAGTTGTCAGATGAGAAATTATTTCTTCTCTCTTGTATACTAAGGGAAGATCTTAGGTGAAGAGGTTACAAAGTAATTCCACTTGCCACAAGAAGCATCCTGTAATTTACACAGAAGCCAAAGGTCAAGAACACTGTCAGTCATGCAATTCTAAAACCAGATCTCGATTTAAATAACAAGATGCTCAGATTAAAGCTGCTAAGAATTCAAAGACCTTTCATGCCTATTGTTTATTGTCTCCTTTCACCACTCTGTTTATTGTGGTCCCTAACTTCTAGGGTATAGTTAAGTCTCTTCCAAAAACTCTGTCCCAGTAAAAGAGTTAGGACATTGATCAAAGATAATAATTTGGACTACCATGCCAAGAAGGGCAGTATCTGCTGAGAAGACTAATGAGCTAACCAATAAATAGTGACTTGATCTCATGGTGTCATTTCTTGAAGGACTTCATCTCTGATCCTCTTTCTCTCTTCATATTTCTTTGCTTGTAGAACTCTAAACAACTGATTGATAACACAGGTCTGGGGCTGCCTCTTATTTTGAAAGGGATATTCTCTGGAAAGATCTAGAAGACTTTTGTGGGGACAAGGGAAAAGGAAGCACAGAATAGAAGACTTGAGCTCACTCTGTTCTAGATTCTTGGGAGACAAGACAATTCTTTATTTTGAATTCATCTTTCTGTGTTTCTTACCCCAAGGAAGTGTTTTTTACCTCTACGGGCCAAAACTTATTTGGTTTCCAAGTAAAAGGAAAGGAGGCCACAGACAAAAGTTCTATTTTTGACCAAACACTAGTCAGACTCCTCTGGGTAGATTCTCAGACAAACGCCCTTGCCCACCACACCCACCAGAGGCTTGAACAAATGTTAGCACAGTTTCTAACCACATCCCTAGGATGACAACTCCAAACCCTTAAATTTCTGCCTGGAAAAGCTCAAGGCTGCCAGAAGAACTTACTTTCTCTTTCAGTCAACACCTCGAGATAGTGCCCCTGTTTCCCAGTCTCTGTGGGAGAGCAGGAGTCTAACTTCCATAATAAGTGTCAGGTACAAACCCACACAGGCTTCACATGAACTCCTCTGATTTTGTTCAAGCCCCTTCCTACTCTTACATTCTCCCTCTAAAACATCCAGTCACTTCTACACAAATTGGAGTTGCGTTCAGTTTATGTTGTGCCCTCTTCCCTATAGCAAAAATTTATTACTGATTAAAATCCATTCTTAGCATTTTAGCTAGTGTCCAGCTTTGTTTATCTTTGATATTTTGTTTATCTTTAATATCACTGGAATCTTTAATATCACTTAGGCTGATATAAACAGAAAAGTATAAACAAACAAATTCTTACAGTTCACCAATGGTCCAGTCCAGCTCATCAGATTAAGGTGTGGATAGGGGCCAGTGTCTTCATTAGTAATAAAAATGATTGTTCTGAGAGTTCCTTTATTCGCTTTTGCCAAATATTTATTGAGGACATATGATATTCCAGATATCATTCTGGGCATTGGGGATACAATAGCAAATAAAACAGACATAATTCCTGCTCTTGGAATGTTAAGATTTAATAGGAGGAGATGAACAACAGATAATTCCTTTCACGTGTCTTCCTCAAGAACTTGCGGATGGTTTGGTACCCTGGCCATCGCAGGTACTTTTATTGAGCTACGATTAACACATCTTTTTGAAACAAAGATTTCTTTTTTTATTATGTACAGCAACAATAATTTACTCCTCAGAGTTTTTAAAATCCTTTCAATTCATGATCACATTTGTCCTTCCAAAAAACACAGAATGTTATTAGCATCACCATCATCTCAACTTAACACATGACCAAACAGAGGGTCCCTTAAGTGATTGTTGCTTCTCAAACATGTCTACCAAAGCTATCTCCATAGCAGAAAAGAGTGAACACTCACTTCTGTGAAAACTTCACATACATAAAGGAGACACCGTGAGTATAAAATGTATTTGAAGTTTCATATTTTTCATTCTAAAAATTGTTTTTGCCTCCTAGTCTATAATTTAGTCAGGATTATTTCCCCTTAAACAATTGAGTAGAGGGAAATTCCTCTCCTAGTTTTGTGTTCCCTTGCATGCAGCAGCATGCTTTCAGCAATGTACCCCAGTATAAGAAGTAGTTGAACAGACAACATAGGGTCAGGTCACTTGCCCAGGGCTACACAGCTAGTAAGTTTCTGAGTCAGGACACAAATGCAGGTATCCTGACTTCAGGTCAGTCTTGTCCCTCCTCAGCACACAATGGCTGGCTTCCAATGCTATAGAAAACAAATACAGTAACATTATGCAAAGACCAAATGGTAGATCTCCAAGACACCAACCAACACACAGATTCTCCAAATATTAACTGATGCTCAATTCATGTGAAAGGCAAAATAATATAATGAAGTCAAGCTTCCTATCTAAAAAGCATTACAACTGATTGAAGTAGATAGAATCCTCATTATTTACCTCATAATGCCACTTATTCACTTCGCTCCATTTTTACTTCCCAGACTACTGAAACAGCATCTTACTGTTTTCTCTGTCTAGGTCTTTTCTTCAAAGAGAAGCTAGATTAATAGTCTGATCATATCACCATCATTACCTTAAACATTTTTTAGCAGGAACATGACACAGTTTGAATTGCTCCAAGATTATATTTCTAAGAATTGGTAGAAACTTGCATTTCAATCCATATCTTACTTATAAATGTCCTCCCCTCCAAAATTATTTTTGTAAAAAAATTTTCACAACTTCTCAGCTGAGAAATTGTTACTCAGTGTATGGCAATGGGAAAATTCAGATCTCACTGTTCCTCAGTTTCTCTATTCGTGAAATGGGAAATCGTACCAAACTTGAAGGTTCATTGTACCAAACTTGAAGGTTCATTGTGACAACTTCAGGTTAAATTTAGCACATAGTAGTTGTTTGATATTGATCATGTTCGATAGCTGGCTAATCCTGAGGACCTCACATTTTTCAGAAGAAAGACATTCCAAGCAAAAGAAAAAGCAAGAGCAGAACTGCACAGGTGCAAAAACCCACAAAGACACACACGTAATAGAGGATCTGAAATTTTGTGGAAAGCACCACTATAATTGTATAACTATATTTTATGTTTAAATAGCTTCTTTTTAAAAAAGCATCACACATTTTTACAACAAAATAAATATTTCAACATTGAGAGACACTGATATTATGAAATAAGATGACCCTTCATAATCGAGTCTCCACCTCTATTTCCAGGCTCCTTTTTCATCATCCCCCACCTACGTCGCACCCATACATCAAGTGTTTCATCCACACTGGAAATCTCACCATCTCCTGAATATAATTAGATCCTTTTCATGACTCTTTCTCCAATTAGACTGCCTAGAATACTTCCCTGAGCAGGCCTTTTGTCTAGAAAAAATTTCTTCTCATCCTACAGAAACATAGAAAATATATTTTCTGTGAAAGATTACCATATATATTGCCATCCCCAAATATCCCAACCCTAATGAGAGTTAGTCACCTTTTCTTTAAGGTCTCTTATTTATATTGATTTATGTATCTAGCTGGCCCACACTACAACCTCCCCCATCCCTGCCAATTTCCCCTCAACCCACTCCACACTGTGTCTGCTTCTTTGTGTATGACTGAGACTTAGTGCACCGCCTAGCACAGACCCTCTCAATAAGTGCTCACTGAACAAGTGAATGGTGATTTTATGGGGACAGTGCTTTATTTAATCTGAGTACTGTAGTTTAAAATTTCCTGCTGATAAACCCACATGTAAATATTTCACAGCAGCATGAGTAACCACAAGATAATTCAATATCCATTTCAAAGAAGTTGTAGAGGCTGATCTCTGAACTGCTGCTCAGACATGATCTTTGGCTCTAACACATTCAAGCCAGAAGTTTCTGTAATGAAACAATTGCTCATACTGAGCCTCAAGAGGCAGGAAGTTGACAATGACATAGAATTCATGCCAAGGAATTCTCAGAAACTGAGAAAGGAAGGCAGGAGAACCTGCCCTGAGATTGAATTATAAACCCCCAGGAAAAAACATTGAGAGGTTAAATCAGAGAGGTGACTAGAAACATTGAGGCTGGACTTTGGTATTTCAACAGTGATTCTTACATTTTTGGGGTTTGGTGTCATTCTAAGATTCCAGGAAAAGCTGTGGTTCAGCTTGCTCCACAAGATGTAGGCACACACATATACACAAACTTGCATATGGTTTCAGAGTGTTCATGGGCCCCTCTGAAGGCTCTCAAGGGAAACTCCAAGGCAGTGGTTTTCAAACTCGAGTGGGCATCAGAATCAACCAAAGGGGGGTTGTTAAAATACCCATCACCAGACTCTTCCTCCAGGGTTGCTGATTCAGTGGGTATGGAGTAGAGGAGAGAATTTGCATTTCTAACAAATTCCCCAGTGATTCAGATGCTGCTGGTCTAAGAATCACACTTCTAGAACTGCTGCCCTAAGCTACATGGAACACTGAGTTCACAGTGCTATTTTTTTAGGAATGGCCTGCTCATTTTATTTTTTATCTCTTATTCGGGACTGCCAGTATTAAAAAAAAAAAAAGCAAAAAACAACAACACCATCACCACGAATAAACATTAAAATCTTATAGAGTTTGCATTGTATAAGCTTCAGATCCTGTGCAGAAAGTCAAAGTATGTCTATTTCTTCTTGTTTTCCAAAATGCCAAGTTCACAATGAGAAGGAAAAAAACATAACCACACTGCAAAGCACTTTTGGGGGAAAAATATCAATCTTTTCCTGTGCATTACCTAACTCTTACTCTTGCTGCACGAACCAGTGCAAGTTCCACCTTTCCAAAAAATGCCTTCCTCCCAGGCCCCAGCCCCACATCTTCCTTTTCTTAGAATTCCCACCAGGCCTATTCAAACACTACAAAATTGTCATCCAGCATCTCTGAAATCCTGCATTACATTCCTTTTTGTATCCCCAGAGTCTAAAATAGCATCTGGATTCTAGATACTGCTTCTGAGGTGCAGTGGTCTGAGATATCACATTACCAAGTCTTAGGTAGAAAGGAAAATATTTTAAAAAGTAGAGATTAGCCTGACAATATAGAAAAGAGACAAAATATCTTTGAGAAAAAGAAATATGTTTGTCAAAAACATTATGACTAGGACCATTTAGCTTAGGGCTAAACCAGCTTTACCCCAATAAGCTACAGACCATCATTCAATACAGGACAGCTGAGTAATATATATGTATGTATGTGTGTGTGTGTGTGTGTGTGTGTGTGTATACACACACACACACACACATACATATATCTTTTTATAACTTTTTTATTGAAACAAAATTAATCACACATATTTGTGTGATATAGTATTTATGTATAATATGAGATGATCAAATCAGGATAATTTGCATATTCATCATTGCAAAACATAATCATTTTTTTCTGTTTATTTACCAATTTCTCCCTAACCCTCCCCCTTTCCCATCTTTAGTAACCAAAGTTTTTTAATGACTACATAGAAAAGTAATAGATAAATAAACATACATCGAAATGATTTCCTTACAGCAAAGTTAAAATAATAGTAAAAAAAAAATCTGGTGTTTAAGGAGCATGTAGTATGCTTAAAATATTTTTACTGCAGAACTGGAAAAAAAATACCTCTTCTAAGCAGCTCAAGTTCAATGATACTGAATAAATAAGGTTTTCTAGAAATTTTTATAGTAGGCTATCTTGATTCCTTAGTTTTCAAATAGTATAGTCTGCAGAATGCCAAATGCACAAATTGCCTGGGAGAGAAAGAGGTTCTAAGGCAAAATAAATTTGGGACAGATATTATTTTAATATTTATTTTTAAAATTATACCCATAAAATTCCTAAACCCTCCCATCCTTCAAGTCCAATCATCCCCATGAAGTCTGGTATGACTATTTTGATTCTCTCTGATCACTTTCTTTCCCAAATATCTAAATATTTTATAGTGTTGACTACATAATTTTATAGTTAATTATAACCTATATCAGAAGGCCATTGGTTGTTTCACATATGTTGAGCTTTTCTGCAACTTGGAGTTTTAAACTCCCTAAAGGATGTATTTTCTGCATCCTCCATACCACCTAGCTTTGTGCTAAGGCCACTGAAGGCTATTTTTATGGATATAACACTTATAACAACATCCCGATACTTGTGAAGGTTTTTCTTTAGTAGTTGTCTAACTTTCCCCTTCTTCCTTATCACCCTGTACTAGAATTAAGGTCCCCTGGCCCCCCATACAGTATGCATTGCTTCAAGACATGAGTCCAAAGTTGTTTTTTCTGCTCTGTAACTAGTCACAACTGCCAGTAGGAATATGTTTGAACAAAGATACTAAACAGGGTTGGGGGTAGCTTACAGGTTAGACTCTACAGCTAGTTTGAGGTCCTATTAAAATAACTCCCAGAAATATCTGGTTTTAGGTCCAAAGTTCAAGTGGAAAACAACATATGGGCTTGCTCTGTCAGCCCAGGCAGGCTGAGGGTGACCAATGAACGCTGGGTCCATGGCTGAGTTTAGTGCAATGTATTCTGTTCTGATGTCATTTTGTGAAGTGCTGATCTTCAAAACTAAGGAGGTACACTCTCCTTCCCAGAGAAGTCTTCAGAATATATCCTACATTTTGAACAACTCCAGGCTCAGGTATGTATGGCTGAACTCGAAGAGGAGGGGGCAAGCTTCCAGACGGTCTGAGGGGACCCATTTTTTATGTGATTTATCATTTGCAATTGTGTGTCCACTGTAAGGCCTTTTCTGGAGGATCAGTAGATCACCTCCATTAAATGTTGGAACATGTTCTTAATCTCTCCATTCTGTTTTCTGATGATACTGATACTTTTCCATACCTATCCCATACCCATCTGATGTCTGTGCCTGGACTCTCTATCCATCTGAACCTTTTAATGACATTTGGCAATTTTATGCCATGCACCTGAGGTCCTCTGATTCCCAAAACCAACCTCCTAGATATTTCACGTTGATTCTAGTTGGATGCATAAAGCTGTTTTAACAGTTCCACGGCCAGGTGGCATCTGCTTTTAGGAAGGCTCTTCAATAGCAGATAATTTATTATTTGAATGAAAGCCATGTCTAAAGCTCTTTGGAAACAAATATCAATTTAAAGTTAATGAGATTCCACTAAATGTTATTAAGGAAATGGGGTGTGTGGGGTGCTGTCATTTAACCAAAAATACCTTATGCATTGGTGGGTCTTGTTCGGCACATTAATGTGTCCCAAGATTAGTGTCTAAGCCTTGCCTCTTAAACTTTCTTAGTCTGAAATACCCTGGTCCACAAAGATGTTTTATTCACCCTGGCACACCTTTTCCCAGGAATAAAGGAAAAATCACATTTGTGTCTTTCCTTCTTGAGGATCTTATATGCCACCTCCTTTCAGATTAGAATAATTCGTATAACTCGTGTTTCCCGTTTAGCTCTGACTGGCAGAATATTCATAAATATCTTTCTTAACTCTCATGGTTTATATATTTTCTTTGTTTTTCAAATATTTTTATTTTAATGACTTAAATTTGTGCTTTTTGTATACAATACTAATCACTTTTAAGAGGCAGTGGATAAATAAATGAATGAAAAATAAATATAATTTATTAAAAATCTACCTGCCACCATTTTATCACTCTTTATCTCATTTTCCTTGTTCTTATCTGGTTTCACATCATCAGAAATGCAGAGAAGGTAATGACATGGGTGGATATCCAGGTGGTGTTATTATCAAGGCTGAGAGGCTCTCAAATTAATAGTCAAGAACATGCCACCTTTCCATCATACCCATAGCCCAGCAGGATGGCCTCAAAACACAGCCCTGGAGTCCAGTGGATAAAATAAGTCCCCAGTGCTCATGACAGAATATTGTAAGTCTCCATCTGGTCTCACTCATTTTCTCTCATTTTCCTTTGCCTTATCTCGGTCATCTCCAGCTGCTCTGCCTAACATTTCCTCTACCTGTGGTCCCATCACTCGTCTCCTCCCTTCCAGAAATCATTACAGTGTTAACATATTAAGAACAGATGCTTTGGGATCAAACACACCTGGATTATGACCTCTGTGTGTCATTTATTGACTGTGGAATTTGGGACAAGTTAACTTAGTCCCTGGGCCCTTATTTTCCTCACCTTTAAAAATGGCAACAGTAAGAGAACTTCCCTCCTAAAATAGTTGTAAAACTAAATTAGATAATACACAGGATTGCCTGGCCCAGTGTCTGGCACATAGTGTAGGTGTTCACTTAATGATAATGACTAAACTAACATTTATTGAGCAGTTAAAACCTAAGTGCTGTATTTTTTTTTTCTTATGTTAGCTCATTTAATTCTCACAAGTACTTCGCAGCAACCTCTGAGGTTGGCTCTTTTGTGAACTGTGTAGAACAGTGCCTGGAACAAAGCAAGCTCTCAATAATGTTCTCTCTTATTAGTATTGCTATTATTGTCTTTGTTTGACAGGTTAGGGAACTGATATGGAGAGAGGTTAAATGTTGACTATTATTTTCTACTCTTGCCAGGATACTTAAATATAAGAACACTTAGAAAAAATTCCACAGCAAGTACTATTTTAATCATTGTACACTGAGAAAACTAAGGCTTAGAGAAATTAAATATCTTGCCAAATGCCACTCAGCTACAACGTGGCCAAATTGGGACTGAACCCAGGTCTTTATGTGCTTAAAACCTGTCTCTCCATCATGACCCACTGTTACCTGCTAAGCCTTCATAACTCCTGACCCACTCAATGGGGTTTTTCACAGGGAGCATTTTTACTGATAGAGTATATCCTGGCTCTATCCTATTTTATCTTTACTCCTACGAGAATGCAGAACTTGGCAGAGGCAGAAAAACACAAATCATTTTTAGACTATTTCAATTATCCCTGACACATTAACTAGTTAAAATTGAAATTTCCTTCCCAAGAGTTTCCAGCAGAAGCTTTCCAAAGGTTGTTTTATGTCACTTTGCATGGTGACAACAGTTGCAGTGCTGCTCTGTCAAGTAAATCCTCATTGTGCCATTTCCAGAGACCAGAGAGTAGGCACCAGAGTCTGGGAATGTACTCCACGCAGCTAAGTCCTGTGTAGGAGGCAATAACAGAAGGCTGAGAGGTGCCATGTCTCATAAGAATAGCTATATGTCATCCTTGAGTGTGCCTGTGTCAACAAAGTGTGTTTTGTTGTGATTTGAAAATTTTGTTTGACAACTTAAAAAAAAAAAAGCATGTCCAATACAATTTAATTCCACACAAATCTATAAAAGATATCAAAAGACCTCAACTGTACTGTTGGTGATAAAGATGTGATGAAGAACACAATCCTAAACTGGTAAATTCTATACAAGTAGTGCAAATAAGCATGTCCAATACAATTTAATTCCACACAAATCTATAAAAGATATCAAAAGACCTCAACTGTACTGTTGGCGATAAAGATGTGATGAAGAACACAATCCTAAACTGGTAAATTCTATACAAGTAGTGCAAATAAATGGCCATGGAGACACATAAGAGGGAGGAAATTTTGGTATTATTACTAGAGGAAATCTACGATAGTCATTGCCTGAATATTCTTTCTAGTCATTTGGAAACTTTTTAAAAAAATGACTTCAGTCTGTGTCCCACACCAGACCAACAGAATCTGAATCTCCAGATTGTGATGTCCCATCCTATGTATTTTTTAAAAGCTACTCAGATGAGTCGACTGTGTATCAGTTTTGAGAATCACTGGTGTAGGGAGGACTTCACCAGGATTTTGACAAGTGCAGATGGGACTGTAAGGATGGTCGGGGAAAAGCACACAAGCAAAGGAGCAGAGGAAAGAGTGCAAGGTTTGGGAAGAGTAGAATAAGAATCTGAGTCGGCTTGAATATTCATGTGAAATATGAGAGGAGACAGAGGAAAACAAAGTTTCACTTGCCAGAGCAAGATCAAGGAGACAGATGACGTTTGGAGGAGTCTAAACCTTATTTTCAAAATATGTAAAACACTGCTCTTTATATATGCTATTGTTAATTATATATTAGTTATTTTCATATGTAAATGACCCAGAAAACTATGACTATGTAAAAAAGCAATTGCTCACAAGTTCTATATTAAAACTGAGAATCACTGACTCCTACCACTGAGAGAAAGAGAAAGGGAGAGAGAGACTAAGTAATAAGATCCTCAAGAATGGTGATTCTGTCTGCCTCTTCAATACCTAGAACTGGCTGTTTCTTCAATCATATGATCTATTTAAAAGAAAGAGGCAAATCCTAAACATTTTTGCTCATAAAATAATAAATCTGGTATGGGTGTTGTTCTTTATGATGCCAGTGGTATGTGATGCTTACAGTAACTGATGAAATAAATAGAGCAGGTGCTATTACCCTCATCTGACAAAAGATGTCATGGAGTGCATGGGACTATTCTTCGAAAAGCCTAAACTGCCACATTTTAGATTCTAACATATGCCATTCCCACCATTGTCTGGGGGGAATAAAGCATAGCTGAGTACATGTTACAAAACCACTTTTCCTTTTTCATTTTAAAGGTTGTTTTAGATGCTGCTATTTCTTTTAGATGTAAGCATGAGCAGTTGATGTTACTTAGGGTTTATTCTGATGTGCTAATTTTCAGTGACATTAAGCTATGATAGTATAATTCGGAATATTCCAAATCATAAGTCCCTCAAGAACAGAAATTTAAACTTGCTCATAACTATATTCCCAAAAGGCCTAAAACAGTGCTGGTGTGATAGTTCTTCTCAATAAATATTTTTTTTCCTGAAGTGAAAGGCTTATATAATTTTGTGATATTTAACATCTTATGTCATGCAACATAATCTGCACAGCTAATTATGTCAAACCAAACAGAAAATATATCTAACCAGATATGGATTTGAACGTCTATTTCTTCAATCACTTGACATATATACATTGAATGCCTACTATTTGCTACATTATTGTAGGGCCTGGGCATACAGTGGTGAAAGACAGACAATGTTCCTGCCCTAAAAGAACTTGCATACTTGTGGCAAGAGACACACATGCGTGCACAATTAATTTGAGAATAAAAAGTGCTGAAGAAGATATCAAAGAGAATATTGTAATCAAATGACTGGGGAAAGACTACTTCAGATAAAATAATCAGGGAAGGTCTCACTGAAGAAGTGACATTTGACCAGAGACCTAAATAATGAGACAGCCATGCGACAAGACCGGTGTTAAGTGTTCTAGACAGAGAGAGCAGCAAAGGCAAAAGCCCTTCAACTGGGATGAACTCATTGCCATGTTCGAGGCATGGAAAGATCAAAAAGGCTGACATCCATAGGAGACAAGTCCAAGACAATATCACCTAAAACCTTGAAGGCCATGCTGAGTTAGAAATTTATTTTACATTTAATAGGAAATAATTAGAAGGCTATAACAAGAAAGTGGCATAATTTGATTTACACCTCTGTTTGTCCAATAAATATTCTTAACCAACAGAGTGCTCTCAACTATCAAAGAAACACTAAATGATGGTCATGTTTAATAGGAAATAATTAGAAGGCTATAACAAGAAAGTGGCATAATTTGATTTACACCTCTGTTTGTCCAAGAAATATTCTTAACCAACAGAGTGCTCTC
Source organism: Galeopterus variegatus (assembly GCF_000696425.1). Classification (NCBI taxonomy): domain Eukaryota; kingdom Metazoa; phylum Chordata; class Mammalia; order Dermoptera; family Cynocephalidae; genus Galeopterus; species Galeopterus variegatus. Next base: position 24,496 of record NW_007732774.1, read on the forward strand.
AACTATCAAAGAAACACTAAATGATGGTCATGTTTCTGTCCTTATGAAGGCTCATTTACAAAGATTTTTCCAAAAGTATGGAAGTGAAAAGGAATTCAGATTAACAATGACCCAAATTAAAAATGTCGCTAATCAAAAAACAGCTCTATTTCTCACCAAGGAGTCCAGTTCACTGAGGTTTTCCTGTGCAGACGAGGAATGACTTTGTGGATGAAGCAGTACCTCCTCAGAGAGTGCAGGAACTTCACTGCCCATCCCCAGGCATGCCACTCAGCATGGCAGAGAAATCAGCACTGACGCAGGTGCTAGGTGGGGTGACTGTAATATCTGTCATCCTGACTAGTACATGCACAAGAGTGGCAGGGTGCTATTGAGCATTATATCAGAATACCTGGCATAAACTGGGACTGGCAAGTAATATAGACTCTCTCTTGACCTGAGCTTGAGTTTTAACTTGTATTAAGCCAGCTATGTGTCTTGGAGCAGGGTGTCACCCTTTCTGAGACTGAGTTTCTTTTTCAGTCACATGATGTAGTTGCATTTTCTCATTTATTGAACCCTGACTACCAAAATGTCTCACTGGGGAGACAGATGAATAAAGCTCATTCTCTATTCACTGTCTAGTTGAAGAGCAAAGAAATTGTACTATAATGTATATGTATAACATACATATTGCTTATGTATACGTGTACTACATATATGATGCATATATATGTGCATATACTACATACATGATATACATATATTAAGTACATTTCTTTGTTACACATATGTACTACATGTGTATACATATATGTATACATAGTAAAAGGTCTAGAGTTAACAGAGGAGAGGAGTGATAGCTCCTGTTAAGACATCGAAGAATACTTCTGGGGGCCTGGTGAAACATGAGCTGAGTTTTGAGAAATGAACAGAAATTCATATATGGATCATCATACTCCTTTCCAGCCAGAAGGGACAGCATGTGCAAAGACTCAGAAGTGTGCATCACAAATTCAGACAGTTATAAAATTGGTTTAAGTGATCTCTAGGTCTTTATGTTCTAAAAATCTAAGTCTCCCCTTTTCATAATGTCAAATATAATTTGTGAAAATTAAAATTCTATATTGCCCTCAAATTTAATATCATATATGTTAATATCCTATCTCCATTCCCCAACAACCAATTAATCTATTCATATTAACATACCATCTGTGTACAATGAGCTGCACATGTAGTACAAAAGTACCTGGCAGTATGTAATGGAAGTATGGGAAGACACAGGATATATGCAAACCACTCCATGAAGTTGCAAATTATTACTTTAACAAAAAATGCATGGACAGAGTATGGGGCAGAATGTTGAATATGCAGGGCCGACCCTGTGGCTCACTCGGGAGAGTGCGGCGCTGGGAGCACCGAGGCCACAGGTTCGGATCCTATATAAAGATGGCCAGTGCGCTCACTGGCTGAGCACAGTGCGGGTGACACCAAGCCAAGGGTTACGATCCCCTTACCAGTCACAAAAAAACAAAACAAAAAAAAAAGAATGCTGTATATGCAGAAACAATAGCTAACATTTATTGGACATTTATTTAATAGATATTAGTTCAATTAATTATCACAACACTCATAAACATTATTTCTATTTTACAGATGAGGTAGCTGAAGTATGTATTAGAAAACAACTTGCCCAAGGTAACCTACTTAGAAGTGGTAGAGCTGGAATTTGACTGCAGAAATCTGGCTGGCCCAAGGGTCTGTGCTTTTTTATTGCTACACTACAAGTTTCTCAACAGTAATGTCAATCAATACTGGGGTGGACAATTCAAACTATGTGCCTATTATTCCTTAATTCATATTTGCTTTAGTGTAACTTCAGTGTAGAAGTTGGAAAAACACTGAATGGATCTCAGTATTAGCCTTTAGAAAAAAAAAAAAAAAAGATATGCAATAAGCAGAGTCAACAAATTTTCAAAATCAAATTCCCACTTTCTAATTCAGCAACTTGAACTTTGGGAACCTATGGTCAGAATGCTTGCCCCCTAGGTCTGTCCAAATCAGCATCAAGAATTCAGCTGAGTCCACGTGATGTGAAAGAACTGGATTGACCACAGCTGTCATGAAAACAGTTACATTTTTTGTTTGGATTTCATGAAAGCTGTAAGGTCTTGTAGAACCCCCATTTGTTAATTTTCTGTGTTCAGTATTTAACAGAACCACAAGCAGAACCAAAACTAAACGAGACTTTGCAAAAGACAATGATAGTGGCAACAGCAACAATAATAAGGTCAATGCAACTATGTCATATATGTGCATCCATTCAAAACTTGCATATGACATTCCATTTAATCCCAATAATATATGCATATTATTATCCCCATTTTTACATATATACAGATGAAGGATTAAAGAGTACAGTGAATTTTGTAGTACAAGAGCTGGGATTTAAACTAAACCTTCTAATTCTAAATGCAGCAATATTTTCTCCTCTCCATAGCTGCCTCTTGAATTGTCAAAAAATTTCAGCAAGTCATCATGGTTTTCCTTACAAAGAACTAAACGCCGTAGCATACAGACCCAGGCTTTGTTCTTTTGACTGCCCCAGTTTCTATATAAAAATTTTAATACCTCACACTGCATAATCCCTAGCCTAATCCCTAAATTGTAGAGGGAAGAAATTTGAAAACTGATGAGTGTAACCAGTGAGTAGTCATAGTTTAACACTGGGAGCTGATCAAGTACCTAAGCAGGCTGCTCCTGCAAAGATCTAGGTGGATGGATTGCACGGCTGAAAGCTGCTTACCAATACAGGACTCCCCGGACAGTGAATAGGTCCCATCGTCATGGAAACCGCTTCTGCATTCACAGTGGTACCACCCTGGCAGGTTAACGCAGCGGGAGTGGTTGTGGCACTCAATGATTCCCTCTGTACATTCATCAATATCTGCCTCAGAGAAAAACACAAGCCCACCAGGACATTAATTTCTTTTGACACTAACCTTTCAGTAAACACCTAAAACATGCTCATATCAACATATCAATTAAAACTGGTTAGTCCCCTAAAATGAACGTTGCAGAAAGAACTAGATCCTATTTTTTCCAAAATCCAAACAAATTGAAAGCTTCACTCATGGATGCTTGCTCATAGGTTGAACAATGAATGAGAGCTGATGGTCATATTTCTAACTGCAAATGCTAGTTTGGCTTCTGAATAACCAAAACCTAAACTAAGGATGTTAGGCACAGTTTTGGTATTGGGTGTATATGACTTTTCTCGGGTTCAATGTTCCTAAATTAAAAACTCCAGATATTATTTTGTGTTCTTTGAGAAAACTGATGAACAAATAAGTACAGGAAACTCTGAGTTAAATAGTATTCAACTGATTTTTTTTTTTTTAAAAATTACAGTCTCAGAGGCTTGTTATATTTATAGGCCCTGCAAAGCTTTGAGAGAATGATAAAAAAAATTACAGTCTCAGAGGCTTGTTATATTTATAGGCCCTGCAAAGCTTTGAGAGAATGATAATATGCACTATTTCCCAAATTTGTTAGGCTGATGAATGCTTTTTCTTGGTGTACCTTTAACATCTTGCAAAGCTACATTCAAATTGTCAAAATTTTCAGCAAGTCATCATGGTTTTCCTTACAAAGAACTAAATGCCATAACATAGAGACCTTTATGTCTGTTTTCTGGGTAACACAGTTTGAGAACTCCTGTTCCAATTCTTTTAAAACTGCTGATTGGCTAGTCAATCAGAGATCTTTATTCTTCACTCATTCTGATGAAAGGGAGTTTCCTGGGCTTTGTTTTTTCTTTGGGATCTGTTTCTTTAGAATCAGCAAATACCCGGATCATGCATAAATTTTTTCAGCACAAAGACTTGAGCTGAAGGAGGTTGACACCATTGCAGAAAGAACAGGTGATATACCAGGGTCAGCTCATTCTTACAGAATTTCTCCATGTAATTAATTTTTGGAATATAGCCATTGCAGGTTGGAATCATCTCCTAGTCCTCTTGGAAATATCTGAACTATGGCACTCTTATATGAATAGAAATTTAATTAACATTGGGATATTACACATAATGAATAAAATGAACTTTGGTACCTCTTTCAACAGGACACTGTTGTAAGCGTGAGCTCAAGGGTAATTAGCTACCAGTGGTTCTGTGACCTTGCCAAGTACTGAGCTGTATACATATGAATAGAAATTTAATTAACATTGGGATATTACACATAATGAATAAAATGAACTTTGGTACCTCTTTCAACAGGACACTGTTGTAAGCATGAGCTCAAGGGTAATTAGCTACCAGTGGTTCTGTGACCTTGCCAAGTACTGAGCTGTATACTGGGCTATGAATTTAGTTTGAAATCTGACACTCTCACCTCATGGTATTCCAGGCAAGTAAAGACAGAAAATGTGCAGCGCCTTATACTGTAGAAGTGCAGCTTTGCTTTTTATTGCCAGCTGCCATCTCTTCCTCTATGGCGTGTATCCTTCAACCCACATAGTCTTCTCACATACAGTGTCCCTTAGGCTTCTAAATGCCATTAGCCTTCAGGACCCAGTGCTTATATGGCACCTTGAGATACTGCAATGAGGCTGCATGTGTATTTATTGTGAATCCTCAGAAAATGAATTTTCAGTAACTATGTAGATCGTTATTTCTCATATTTTACAGGCATGGGTTCTCTCAGACATACCTTGGGTCACTAAAAATTTCAAAAAAACTGAAGGAGAGAAGTAACTGGGGCTGTGGCTCACAGAGAGGAAGGGCTTGCCCTAAGTAACAGAGTCAACTCAGTGCTTTAGGAATGCAGGGCAACAAGAGACACAAACATAACCAGAAGACTGATTTTCAGAGATGACTTCTCTGTTAGGCTGAAGGATAACTCTCCGTAATGGAGCAGCAACAAATTCCACATCTGACATTTACTGTATTTCCAAAGCTCTCAGGCTGTCAAAATCCCCACAGACCCCGTCACATTTAAGCTTCCGACAACACTTTAGGTGACAACCATCTAGCCATGGTTAGTTTTTTGGGGAGCCATAACTACATAAGCAGAAACATCTAAAATCACCTGGTTTTACTGGAGCAGTCCTAGTTTACACCTTCAACCCCTTTAACTCTCAAAACCCTCTCAATTTAGAGGTTAAGTTATCTACTCCTCTTGTAAATAATTCCTTCAGCCCTAAATTCAACAGGGAATTTCTAGGAAGAGCAGGAGTGGTGAATGATGTGCAAATACTTTCTCAATTCATAGATATTTCTATTCCCAAAAGGAAATCAAGAGAGAGACTAGAGTTTTTGTGATCCAGCAGGGCAGAAGTCATCTGTGTAGCACAGGGGACTCCCATAGGCAGTGAAGACAATCAAAGAGTTGTGCATCTACAACTTCCCCCAGAGACACTAGGGAATCCCTGGTTGCACTAGAAACAAGAAAAGTAGTGGAGATGTCCCTTGTCTGGCAGCTGCACTTCCCACAGCAGATTCCAGGGACTCTCTTGGAATGACCAGGGCTCATTACACACTGGCACCTGGTAACAAGGTTGCACATTTCTTTTCTCTGTGCAAGGTCTATAATTAAAGCCAGAAAATTCATTTTATATGCAACCATGCTGCACTTGAGAGATGCTCACATTTTTGTCATCTTCATAAAACTGGCTGTTTCTTCTAGTTAGCCACAGTAGTAGAAAAACAACCACCACAGATTCAAACACAGGAAACACTTGGAGGCTTTTCAATTACACTTTGGGGACTCCACAAATTATAAATGATGGTTTCTCCCCAAGCTGGGTTGTAGCTGCCTTTGTCCTCAGAGATTTGTTTCTCCAAGTCAGCACTTGCTACAGGCAAACAAACAAGACAGATGCTCTGGGAATAGGGTGCCTGTGAGTTCACTATAGAATCCAATTCTCTCGCCCAAAGAATTCTGATAAATTACGGTGAGCCTGGCTGTACCTCACAGTGTGTCAGCCATCCCGAAGAAAAGGGACAAAAAGAAATAACTCTCTTTCCTATAATAAGTCCTAGAATTTTGCTTAAGTCTTGGTTTAATCTAGCACAGACCTGAAAATGTGACAGAGGAAACAAGAAAAGCTGGGGGATTCTTGAGAGTGGAAACTACTGTATTGATTTCTGTATCCCCAGTAACAAGTATCTGCTACACAATAACTAACATTATTGCCCAGATGACCCAACTAATGAATGGTGAAACCTTGTTCAAAACTAGCTAGAACCTGTATCTATCACTACTCTATCATATGGTTTTGTTGATGAAACAAGAGAGGATGATTTACACAAAGATGATGCATTTGTTCAATTTTCTAAATATTTGTTGAGTTAAAAATACATGTGCAAGGATTATTTTTATGTTACAGTGGATGCGAAGGTAAATAAGACATGATTCTTGAAATCCAGGAGCTCATAGTCAAGGAGAGGAGATATATATAATCATCCTTCAAGGCCCAGCCATATCGCCTTCTTTAACTGCTCCAGACACACAGGCCCTCCCTCCCCCAGTGTTTCAGTGTCTGTACACCCAGCTATTTTAGTTCACATCTTGCTCTATCACAGTTATTAACCTCTTGTGTCCATCACTCAAATGCACCCTTCCCAAGAATAGAGACAACAACTTATTCAGGTTTACATTTCTAGTGATAGCTAGATGTGAGTATCAAGCAATGTAAAATTGCCTAGTACAAGTTTGCGGGAATGAATAAGTGAAAAAATAAGTGACTAATGGACTGGATGAAAGAAACAAGCTCTGTAATAGAGATTCAAAGTGCCATGCGATTGCCTGCTGTTTGCAAATCACAATGGTACAATGTCAATTCACAAAACTAAATATAATGCGGTTAATTTAGTATTTATATGTTATTTCTTGCTGAGATATCATGTAGTTTCTACTTAATACTTTGCTTCTAGTCCTAATTGTTAGAGATTTTTAGGGGGCACATAGATAACAAAAAGATACATAGTTATAATTGCTCTCAATAAAAAGCCATATCACTATCATGAGTTTTTATTCACAATGCGAAACAGAAGAATACCCAAGGTTTATTCATAGGATTTGTCTTAAACAATACATTCAATACTTTTCTATTTGGAACATACAGTGAATTGCTACAGAAAGCCATTTGCAAATAAATCTTTGCATTCTTGCAAAATCCTAGTCTCTGGAGTTGGATGAATCTTTTCTTCCATCTAATCTTCTCCCTACTGGATTTGCTATTTGAAAATGTATAAAATCAGTAAAGCTTTTCTCAAAGCTTATTTTCAAAGACATACTTTTGTATTTCTTATTAACTGAAGCTCGCAGTGAAGTAGTAGTTCAAGTTCCAATTAGATTACATCTTTTCTAAGGGTTTGTAAGCATGAAAGTGAGTCATGAGACAAACATTTGATATTTTTACTCATTCAGCAAAAGTTTATTAAGCACCTACCATATACTAAGCACTGTAATACAACTTCAGATACAAAGATGAAAAGATAAAAGATGGGTCTCTACTATCCAGACACATGGAGTCTTTAGAGTCAACTGGAAAGTAAAAGAATAACTGTGCTTAAGAACATGGGCTTCAGAGACAAACATGACTTCAAATTAACAACTTCAGATACAAAGATGAAAAGATAAAAGATGGGTCTCTACTATCCAGACACATGGAGTCTTTAGAGTCAACTAGAAAGTAAAAGAATAACTGTGCTTAAGAACATGGGCTTCAGAGACAAACATGACTTCAAATTCTTGCTTACCTACACATTAATACATTGTTTTGATTTTCCAAGTCTTTGATTTCTCATTTGTAGTTTGAGGATAATAAAATCAAACTTCACAGGATTGTTAAACAAAGAAGACTCTTATGCAAAATCTATTATGTTTCTTCTAGTATATAGAATATTAACTTTGTACTAAATATTACTGCTAAAACACAGAAAACAATAAGTTGACTCTACAAATCAAAAAAAATAAAATTATATCAACTTGCAATCAGGAAACTGCTTAGGAATCAGAGATGATTTCTTGATCTTGATGCATGTATTGAAACAAACTGTACCCAACAAACATGTACAATGAAAAATATAAATCAAAATTTTTAAATATTAGAGTTTATTGGGATTTCGAGACAATTGTCACATTGTGAAACACTCAGGAATAGAATCTATGACTCTAAAGTACATACCCCATTAAAAACTTGGATCCTCCTCCTTCCCAAAAATGTCAAAATGTCAAAAATGTTAAAAAATGTACAATCAGGAACATAAATTGCCACAAGTATAGCAAGCACAAGCCTGATCTTTATGTCATATTACATAAATGCCAGTATTATATTGAACATAGCACGCAGGGACCCTGTGATAGAAACAAGCTAGTTCTCCCAACTTCTTTTCTTCTTGGGCTCCCAAGAATGTGTCTTGAGCACGCCTCCTTTTCTGGTAGGCGAGGCCGTGTGACAGCAGGTAGGTGAGGCCGTGTGACAGCTCTAGCTATGGAGCTAGAAGTAATATAATTTCAATATCACCCATAAAAATGTCTTGTACGAGCCTCCCTGATATTTCCACCTGCCAATGTCCAGGGAAACCTTGGAAGTTTCATATTGAAAATGGTAGATCCTTTGTCTGCCTGGAGCCCTGCAAGACTATGTAGAGCGTAGCCCTTCCACAGACCTGACAGTTATGGACTATGTATACAAGTAAGAAATACATTTCTATGTTATTGAGCCATTACAGTTTGGGGGTGCTTTATTGCTATAGCCAGCATTTCCTAACTGTTATGATAGATCTCTTTCCATATTAAGGGGAAAGATTGTGCTCAGATCAGAACTTAGGCAGATACAATATCTAAAATTGAAAACAAAAACAAGCAAACAAACAAAAGAAGCCTCAAGACCAATCACAGATTATATAGGCTGCTAAAGGAGTGGAAGAAGTTTTGTGCTTAGTGTCAAGAGTCCAGATAACAATGTGTAAACCCAGCAAAGCTTTGTAGTTAGATAAACTTAAGTTTAAATCCTGGTTGTGTTATTTCCTGGTGGTATAACTCTGAACAAGTTATTTATCATTTTTCAGCTTCAGTTTCTTTGGCTCTTAAATGAGGATAATATTTTCCATGTCTTAATCTCACAGCTACCTCAGTTCTTTACCCAAAGATTCACCTTCTCACCAAGATTTTCCCTTCCTACCGTAACTAAAATTACAATATCACCTACTCACCCTAATCAAAATACTCCCTATGCTTTTTCTTGCTATATTTTTCTCCTTTGCACTTTTTGCCATCTAACATACTTTATTTGTTGCATACATATCTTGTTTGTTTTCTATTTTTTCCTCCTTACTAGTATGCAAGTATCATGAAGTGACATGAGGATAGAATAAGACCTGGAACTTAGTGAGCACTAAATGAATATTTGCTGAAAGAAAAAAAAAAAAAGAAGGAGCAAAAGATAGAGCAAAAAAAGAGGGAGCAAAAGATTGAGGGAAAATGTACTGAAAATTCTTCTTTTAACATGGTTTAAACAATATGCTTTGCATTCACCCTCTAGATCTGTTGACAATACCAAGTTCCAGTTCCTTATTCTCTCTGACCTGAATAAGTACCAGAGCTCCTCACTGGCCTTTCAGTCACTGCCCTTTCTAATCCATAGCAATATTAGGCTAATCTTCCACAAACTAATCATTCATCAAGATTTAATTGAAATTATAATAGGTATTGTGGTAATTAATATCTAATTCAGCTTGGGTGAGTCACTTTCCAACTAACTACACTAATTCTTTTATTTGTGTAATAAGCAAAGAATAAACTAAGTTGGCATTTTTCACCCAGTACTCTACAGAGCACTAAATTTCCGTGAAGATTCTCGTAGGCATACAAGGTGAATACAGCTGGACTCACCTTGAGTGACCATAAGCAGCTATACACTTCTATAACGTAGACCTATTAAAGTTTCACTGCTATGAACAATGCACATTTAAAAACCTTCGAACTAGATCATATTCATCTCAAGCCTGAAAATTTTATGATTCTGTGATTTTTCAAAAAATACCCTGCTCCTCTGGTAATCACAAATAATTTTTATTATAAAAATCCCCTACCAGGGATTCAAAGGGATTCAAAGCATTAAAAATTAACCTCACTTTGACTACTTAATTTGCCTTTATTTCTCAAAACTGTTCACACGAACCTTTATACTCTCTCTGGTGGTTGCCTTGAGCACCCAGATATACCATACTCGATTTCATTTCATGCTCCCATGCATAAAGTGATTGTTTTTTAATTAAAATCTAAGCACAAATCTTAATTCAACCAAGAAGTCCTTTTTCTTTTCTATAAATTCTTATAGTGTTTAACAGCTCTACATCCCCATTTAACTCTGACATCCATTCTGTTTTAGAATATTCTGTGTTTCGTGCTATAGTTTCTTTCTCCATCACATAGAAAGCATTTTTGAACTTCCACCTATTAATAATTTACTATGTGTCAGGCTCTATGACAAGTGCTTTATATTCACTACTTCATTTGATCTTCAGAATGCCTCAGATAATTTGAATTACTCTAATTTTATAAAAAATGGAAGTCTAGATGTTTAAATAATATGTCCAGGATAAAACATCTGAAAAGTCCAGTGTGGGAATTTAAACCTCGGTCTATTTAAATTCTAAATACATATATACTATTACAGCATACAGCCTCCTGCATGTTTTAGGAGAAGGGGCTGCTCTTTCATCATCACCCAGAGCTAAGCACCATTTTAGGCCTACAGCTGACTTAATTCATTGTTATCAACAGGTTTCCAGGTGAAAGATTTGAGTGGAGATTTCAGTCAATGGTACCACAAAGGAAACAGAATTTAGAGTTTAAATCTAGCCAAGTTAACTGCTTACTGTAATGAAAATTAACACTCTTCAGAGAAAAATTCTACCTCCATAAAGTGAAAACATATTTCACATGTCCTCACTCATAAGTGGAAGCTAAAAAATTAATTAATTAAAAAGAAAGAAAGAAAGAAAGGAAGGAAGGAAGGAAGGAAGGAAGGAAGGAAGGAAGGAAGGAAGGAAGGAAGGAAGGAAGGAAGGAAGGAAGGAAGGAAGGAAGAAAGAA
>NW_007732774.1:36580-42805 GCF_000696425.1 Galeopterus variegatus
AAGAAAGAAAGAAAGAAAGAAAGAAAGAAAGAAAGAAAGAAAGAAAGAAAGAAAGAAAGAAAGAAAGAAAGAAAGAAAGAAAGAATCACAATAATACACTGAACTTTCAAAAGGAGAAGACAGAATTGTGGTTATTAGAGGTGGGAAAGGTGGAACGGGAGAGGGGTTAGTGAGAACTGGTTAAGGGTCACAAAGAATGATTGCATTTTGTAAAGATGAGCATACTAATTATTCTGATTTGATCATCATGTATAGTAAACAGGTATTAATAATCAGCTCTGTACCCCACAAATATGTATAATCAATTATGTTTCAATAAAAAAGTAAAAATATAATATCCATTGCATAATAAAAAATTACCAGACATCTAAAGAAATATGAAAATGTGACCCATACCAAAGAAAAAAACCAGATAATTGAAACCAACCCTATTCTTACCCAGAAATTGGATTTAATAAACAGGACTTCAAAGAAGCTATTAAAAATATATTCAAAGACTTAAAAAAGGATATTGAGATTAATAATGAACAGACTTCCACTATCAACCAAAATGGAGTAACAGGGACTGATTTACCATCTCACCTGAAAGAAACACGAACAAATCAAACAATACATATGAAAAAAATGGTTTTCAATAAACTGGAAATCAGGTAACTAAGGGGTGCAATCCCCAAAAGTCATAAAACAAATGAGAAAAGTGCTGCAATTGCCTCGTTAAAGGTCCATGCCATGGTGCAAGAAGCGGGAATTGAATCCAGCAGATTTCCTAGTTTAAGGACAAGCTCAGAGTTTGGGAATATCAAGGCAGCTAGAGTTTGCTGGGAAAAGTATTGAAGAGGAGAGAGCTGCACAGACAGAACTCTGAAACCACAGAAGCATCATTCAAGTATTCAGCAGAGAGCTAACCAGAAAATGAGTTTGATGAAACTACCCAAAGCTGGGGAAAGCTCACCAGAATGGATTCGAGGTAACAATGCCTGGTGTTCAGAAAGGGAGAGGGATATGCATGTTTCCATAAGCTAGACTAGAAAGTCTCATAATCATTGAATAATAGAGTACACTAAAGTATCTTGCCTCAGTGGTGGAGAAAAATTAGCCTTATATTAAATACTGCTCTGGTCCCAACTAAAAGTCTTAAAAGCAAAACCTAAAAGGATCAAATTGTGTTTGAGATCTTAACTGTGTCTTCAGATGAAGCTCAGAAAAATTTATGGGAATATAAAAGTATCCAGCATCCAAAAAGGTAAAATTCATATTGACTGACATCCAATCAAAGATTATTAGTCTGAATGGAAACAGGAAAATTTGACTCAAATAAGGGGGGGGGGGGGAAATTGACATCAACACAAATCTGACAGATATTAGAGTTACAAGCTAAGGACATTAAAACAGTTACTATAAATAGTCATGTGTAAAAAGTTAACTAGAGACATGGAGAGAGTTATAATACACACACACACGCACACACATACAAACATGTACAGTCGTGTTGCTTAACAACAAAAATATGTCCTGAGAAATGCATCATTAAGTCATTTTGTTATTGTGTGAACATCACAGAATGCACTTACACAAACCTAGATGATATAGCCTATTACACACATAGGCTATATGGTAAAGCCTATTGTTCCTAGGCTACAAACACACACAGCATGTTACTGTACTGAATACTGTAGGCAATTGTAACACAATAGGAAGTAATTGTGTATCTAAACATAGAAAAGGAACAGTAAAAATACAATATAAAAGATAAAATATGGTACACCTGTATAGGGCACTTGCCATAAATGGAGCTGTCAGAACTGGATGTTGCTTCGGGTGAGTCAGTGAATAATAAGTGAATGTGAAGGCCTGGGACATTACTGTACACTACTGTAGACCTTATAAACACTGTACACTTAAGCTACACTAAACTTATTTTTAAAAATAAAGTAACTAAGCTACAATGGCTATGACATCACTAGGTGATAGGATTATTTCAGCTCCATTATAAACTTATGGGACCACCATTGTATGTGTGGTCTATCATTGACCAAAACATGATTGTGTGTGTGTGTGTGTGTGTGTGTATGTGCATATCCAAATAAAGCTAATAGAAATAAAAACTACAATGTATTTGATGATTTATACTAGATGGGGCATTTTGGGAGATTAAATATTGCAGAATAAAGGATTTGTGAATTTCAAGATATAGCAATAGAAAGTACCCAAAATAAAACACAAAGAAGAAAAAGACTTTTGAAAATGAAAAGAGCATCAACGAACTGTACCGAAAATCAAATGGCCTCTTCTAGGTATAATTGGAGTCCGTGAAGAAGGAACAAAAAGATGGAAAATAATTGAAATAATGGACAACACTTTTCCAAATATGCTGAAAATTATATGCAAACACCCAACAGGCACAGCAAACCCCAAATGCAAGAGACATGAAAAAATTACACCAAGGCACATCACCATCAAACTTTCCACAGCCAATGATAAAGTAAAAAAAAAATCTTAAAAGCAGTTAAATAAAAAAAAGAAAAGACATGTTACATGCATGTTAGCAGAGAAGATGGTAAAGTAACATCTTTAATATATTGAAAAAAATGTCAATTTAGGATTCTATATTTATCAAAAATAAATTTCAAAAATTAACTGCAACAAATATCTTTCAGACACATAAAAGCTGAAAGAAATTGTCACTAGACGTACTTCACTCTATGAAATGCTAAAGGTAGTCCTTCAAGCAGTAGGTAAATAACAGATGGAAATATGGATATACACAAAGGAATACAGATAACTGAAAATGATGTCTTCATGGTAAACGTGAAGATTATTTTATTATTTAAATCTCTTTAAAAGATTTTGACTGTTTATACAAAAACAATAACAATGTATTTTAGGATTTAAAACATGTGAAAGTAAATGTATGATAACAATAATATGAAGTCCAACAGGGAAGAAATGGAAATATATTAATGTAAGGTTCTTATATTACAAATAAAGTTATATATTAGCAGTTGAAGGTAGACTGTGATAAGTTAAGGATGATAATATAAACACAAAAGTAACCCGTAAAATAGCACAACACTAATTTATAGCTAATAAGAAAGCAGTGGAGATAAAATGGAATCCTAAAAATTACTCATTGCAAAAAAAGCATAAAAAGATAGAGAACTAAGAACAATCATGCGATAAACAGAAACAAATAGCCAGATGACGAGCTTAAACCCATCCATATCAGTAACCACATTAAATATAAAATTCTATATACATTAAAACTATTCTTCAAAAATAAAGGTAAAATGAAGATATTTTCAGATAACATAAAAAAGAGTCAAAGTAAGCTGACTGGCACTACAAGAAATACTGAGGGAAGTCCTCAAGGCTAAAGGAGAAAGAAACCAGATGGTATCTCAGATCCACTGTAAGAAATGAAGCACTTTACCAATGATAAATACATGTGAAAATATAAAAGCTATATGGATTTTCTTTTTCCTTTTCTTAAATTTCTTTAAAATCCAAATGACTTTAAATCAAAAGTTATTCCATTATTTTAGGATCCATAATGTATGTGGATGCAACAAATGACAACAATAGCAAAAAGGGTAGGTGGGTGGTAAGTAGACTGTGAAAAAGGGAGGTACACTTATTTAGTACAAGAATAGCTCTAAATAGATTGGTAAATTAAAGATGTATATTATAATCCCTAGAGAAACCATTAATATAACAAGAAGATAAATTGCTCAAAACTGAATAGAATCAAAGTTATTTTATTAACCCCAAAGAAGGCATAAATAAAAGGAACAGAAGAATAAAAAAATAAATGAAATAAAATAGAATACAAACTGCAAAATGCTATACCCAAATCCAATCATACAGTATTTATATTCAATGTACATGTATTAAACACTCAGGTAAAGGCAAAGATTATCAGACTAGATAACAAAAAGCAAAACACAATTGTATGTAGTCTATAGGGAGGCACTTTAAATGCAAAAGCACAAATAGGTTAAAATAGAAGTGGAAAAAGATATACCATGCAGACATGAGTGATAAGAAACACAGAATACCTATGTTTGTATGAAAAAAAATAGGCTTCAAGATAAGGAAAACTCACAAAGATAAAAAACATATTTTATAAAAAGAGTAAATTCATAGAAAGGTATAACAATCTTAGATTTATAAAGTTTTTGATTGCAAAACTTCAAAATACATGAAACAAAACTAAAATAGAGTGGAAAATACACAAATATAGAGATTTTAACCCTCATTTCAGTAATTGACAGACTAAATAGACAGAAAAAAAAAATCAGCAGGAGTATGGAAGACCTGAATAACACTAGGTGGTACTAATTGAACTTTACACCCAGTCACTAGACATTTTTTGAAAGTGCACATGGAATGTTGACCAAGATAGAACAAATCCCGGTTCATAAAATAATCTCAAAACAATTCAAAATATTGAAATCTTACAGAATGTATTCTTTGGCCACAATAGAAATAAAATTAGAAATCAAATAACAATAAGATATTTAGAAAAGGTACAATTATTTGAAAATTACACCACTTCCAAAAGCCCATATATTAAGGAAGAAATCAGAAGGGAAATATGAAATATTCTGAATTGAATAACAATAAAAATACAATGCGTTAAAATCTGTGCTAATCAGCTGAAGCACTGCCTAGAAACAAATGTACAGCTGTGATGCTTATATTCAAAAGGAAGAGAAGTTTAAAGCCAAAGACCTAACTTTCCACTCTAAGAAACCAATAAAGAGAGACAAGAAGATTTCTATACTACATCCGGTCCTGACCCCAGGGTTGGGGTGTGTGAGGTAGGATTAGAGTCAACATAAGAGGGTCTTAAGGACTCTACTGCACTAAAAGGGAAATTTTTCAACATAAGGAAGAATAGCCAGATGCAAATTTTTGATAATAAAAACCAGAGTGTGGCACTATGGCTAATGTTCGAATCCTGTTCACAGCGTCAGTCGTAGAGCTGTACGACTAGGCCAGTTGTAGGGCTCCTTTACCTGCCGGTAATCCTGCACTGACAGAGCCAATTGTAAAGCTAGGGCTAATGTCTGGAGCTCCCAGACCCCTCAAGCCCGTTCCAGACTCCTCACACTCCAGGCTGGGTCACCAGACCCTTACACGCAGGTCTATGAGCTAGGTAACCTGCACAGGTCCTTGGAAGCGCAGGTTGGAAATCACTGCTGCACCGAGCAGTGCCCTCCCTAGGCACTAGTCAGCCAAGGTGGTGGCGCTGTGCAGGTGCACTAACTCCACCCACACACAACCTGTTCACAGCAAATGCTCGGCAAGATTCTGAATATCTGAGGGGCCCTGACCATTTTCCTATATTTTCCCAATACAGAGGAAACGCCAAAATATGATTCTGTATATCCAAACCAAATGAAAGACTCAAGGACAAAGGTGGATGGAGAAATCAGGAAACATAGATCTAGGAAAACTGAAAGCAGGTCAGCATGGGGTGTAAGGAGTAGGTGGCTGGGGAGAGGCCCAGGACTGAGTACAGAAATTGTCAGTGGGTGCTGAAGCATCTTTTGATACTGGTCTTCAGTTGCAAGAGACACCTGAACTTTGCTTAACTCACTTCCCTTCAAAAAGAAACATACTGGCTCACGAAACTGAAAAGCCCAGGGGCTCTAGACGTTGTGGGGTCTACGTAATCAAGCAAGATTATCAGGATTTAGCCTCCCTCTACAGCTCCACTGTGCTCGTCATCATATTAGCTTCTCAGTAAGCCAGAACCTCTTTATGTAGTAGTCCCCGAATGTTCCAGGCTCCCGTCACTCTAAACCTATCAATAAGAGAGATTCTGACCAATGTTATTGTAACAAATCAGCTGGGATTAGAGCCTCATTTATCTTGATTTGGTCACATGCTGAGTCCTGAAGTAATTACCGTGGTCATGTCTAGGTTGCCATATACAGCAAGAGGTAAAATCAGCACTACTCGAGGTATCTTAAACTAAGAATTGAGAAGGCGTAGTTACCCGGGAAATACTGGAATGTCAATAGTAGGGATTTGGGTCATAATCCTGAAAGACACAATCCTGAATGCCACAATCACAAATGTTGAAATCTCAAAAGATTAAAATCCCTAAAATCTAAAATCCTCAAAATCACAATCTTGAAAGATTAAAATCCCAATGTTGAAATACATTTTTTTGTTTTATTTCATTCCTTTTTTAAGTTTTTTCCCCCACAACTTTAA
>NW_007732774.1:43115-55048 GCF_000696425.1 Galeopterus variegatus
CATCCATGTTGTTGCAAATGGTAGTATTTCATTCGTTTTTATAGCTGAGTAGTATTCCATTGTGTAGATATACCACATTGTCAGCATTTCTTTTTATAATTCATTATGTTGTGTATTTTATCTTCACATCATTTCCAATATTGGAGGTTTAAATCGTGTAAAGACTTTCAGAGAGTTCTAATTTGTTTCTGTATCTTTTTCAAATTTGACTCCATGAAAGTGCGTTATCTCAATGTTGACTGTGTGTAAGCATTACATGTGCAAGTAAAAACATTGACATCTTCTCAACAAAGAGAGGTCCTTTTTGTACATCTGCATTTGTGAAAAATAAATTTCTCGACATCTCAGCTCTTTGGGTGACTGCACATGTGGTGGTGACACATTGAGGTTTTTGATGAGATCGATCAAGTTCTGTCAGATGACCACAGTTATAACTGGGTACACAGAATTACCAACCATAGTGGTACACATTTATACATTTCACTTTTTAACCTATCTCTTTTTTTTCTTTTTCCTTTTTGTCTTTTTTTTTCGTGACCGGCAACGGACTGCAACCCTCAGTGTCGCGCCCGTACCGGACCGGGACTGGCAACGGGATCGCAACCCTCGGTGTTGTGCCCGCATCTCACTCAGCCAGTGAGCGGCCAGTCTGCATGCGGGATCCGAACCCTCGGCGAAGCGGCACACTGTAGCAGTGCGCCACCGGGCGGGCCCTTAACCTATCTCTTTATGAATACGTCTCATCTACTCATAAGTGTTATATCCGTGCTGCTGCTGTTAGTACACCTGAGTGTTTATGCTTATAAGAATATGTATGTAATTATTATCTGTTTTATTGTGTAAAGTGGCCTAGGAAGTATTCTGTTGTGTTTTTATGTTTCTCAAATAGAACCCCTTTTAAAATGTAAATGTAAATGCCTTCTAAAGAGTTTTTAAAATTATTCTTTCTAGAATTATGTTTTCAAGATTTTGATTTTGGGGGATTTTAGATTTTAGGGCTTTTGATCTTTCGGTATTTCAACATTAGCGATTATGGTATTCAGAATTGTGTCTTTTGGGATTATAATTGGCACCAGTGAGATGGATGCACTGGCTCAAGAAACCATGCTATTTTGATAGTGTGCAGCTTCCCTTTGAAGTGTGTCTCATTCTGAAGGGCATGGTTCACATCTCTTTTCTCCTTTTAGTGCCAGGTCAAAGTTCTTGATATATGTAGCCATTGTTGTCAAGAAGGTAAATAAAACAGACATCAATGTCACTCTATGAACTACATATAAAAGATACCTGTTTGAGGATGATGGGGACATAGCAGAGTAGGTAGCACCAGAAATCTCTCCCCATATCAAGACAACAGCTGCACTGGCAGAATTTATCTGATGTGACAATTTTGGAACTCTTGAGTCTATTTGAAGTCTTGCAAATTCTAGGGGAAGGCTTGGGGGTAAATTTTGGTCAATTTTAGCTGATAACATTGTGGCAGTTACTCATACTCTGCCCTCCAGCCCCAGGGCAGGCAGCCACACTGTTTTTGTTTTCCTGTGACATATGCAGACCCCATCCCCATTTCTTTCTTTGCATAAAGATTAGTGATCCCTTATCTCAAAAGAATGTAGGCCCTTTGATATCATTGAGCTGCTGGAACTACGTATTGCCAAATTTCATGTCATGAGAGATAATGAAGGATTTTATTATTGTCACAAGGACTTGAATTTTCCAGCCAAAATAAATTCAACCAATAGAATATTCTCAGTCCCATTTTACAGATGAGAAAAATCAAGCCTGAAAGAGATCAAAGAATTTTAACAAGGCAACATGTCTAGTGCGTGGTATAGTAAGTTTCAAGCTTGTTTTTCTCTGACTTGAAAACTTCAAGGCTACTCTACCTCTTGATAGATCACACCATCACTCCCAAAAACGGCAGGCCTGATGATGGCCAGGGAACCAAAGTGGCTATGTTTTACTTTTTCCCCTTATGCATGGATTTAAGAGTCCATAGTTAAGACAATAGTGAAGTCATTCTGAATGATGCCTCCTTGTTTTCCTGCTTAAAAGGAAGTAACAAACTGGTTTTTAAACTTATTCTTGCAGGATATTAAACCTATCCCTTTAAGAACAGGTCTACATTTTTCACTTTGAGTATTCCAATAGCCTGCATTACTTATAGTGGAGGTATTTACATAGACATAATCAATAAGATAATTTATCTCCATATAAAACAGAGAGGCTACAGCCCCTAGTGAAAAATGAAGAATTTAAGTAAGTCAGTTTTTTAGAAAGCTTCACCATATTTCTGTCACCATCTGGTTACACACAGAGAAAAATTCTTTTATGTTACTTAATGGCAGACAAGTAACCATCACAATTAAAAAGTTATTTAGGAAAAATAAATAAAAGCCTTTATTTGTCAAATTCACAAAGTGTTACAATTTGTGTTTTTGAAAGGGGGGAAATAAAAGTGTCTTTTTTTCTCTTTTGTGAGTTGGAGAAGAAATTCATAAGAGAACATTTTAAGCACACTCTAAACACATAGAACTGTCAGGGTTTAAAATTCCCAAAGAGCATGCATGCTACTTTGTCTGGTCGTAGCTCCGCAGCATCCTGGATACACCGGGCTTGAAAATGTCTTTGCAGGACTGATGTTGCTCACAAGAGATCCACAGTGACAGCTGGCTCCAGACTCAACATGACGATCTACAACTTGAAAAGTTTGGAGCTAGGACCAAGAAACTACAAGTGGAAGCAACGGGATTGAATCATTTCTCATTGAATAAACTTAACCACATACCTTGAGAAACCACTTGGATATCTAGAGAAGACAGACTACTGAGAGGATAGATTATATATGGTGTGGGGATCAATGAGAAATGAATTAAAGAATAATGTCATTGCCCATAGCTATTTGCCCTATGCTCTTTTTCAGTGCCGATAGAGAACCAATAGTTTTCTCAATTGTGTGGGTTAGCCATTGTAACAGTGGTGATAACTTTTATGTCTAAATTTCACATGCTTAAAAATTATTGACTCGTAAAGGAATAGAAAAATGGAATTTTATATGCTACCACATTCAAGGTCATACATTGGAAAGATTGCAGTATCCAGGCAGGCAATCTAAATGAGCGATGTAGCCCAGGTGTTGGTGAACTAGAAAGAGTACGTGTTCTGCCCACGTGGAGTAGCTATTATGTAGCTCTGGGGAATGTTACTTTGCCTGGTTGGGATCCCAGAAATGACCATTCCCCACCCAGTTGAAGGTTCACTGGTTAAATCTGGCTGTAAGATTGTTTTTATTTACTTTTTTATTTTTTTGAAAACATCATTAAGACCAACACTGTGCAGGATACATAAAACACGTTTTTATTGAATTTGAACTCTCAGTTTGAAACTCTGAATCCAAAATCATCCTTTCACACGTAGGAAAATTGAGGCCCAATGGGAGAAGTGATTTGCCTAAGGTTTTCTAGCTTGTCAGACGAATACTAAACAGCATATACCATGGAACAATTCAACAGCTGTTTAAAAGTAGCAATGCCAAATTGCTAGACAAATTTAGAGGAAATGTATATATTGTTCTTTTACACATATAGGCATTTATCACCCAACATGGGTCCAGGGATTTTACTAGATGCTGAAGTTATAAATAAGGAAGGGAATGAACATTTAAAAAAATGCCTAGTAAGTATCCAGGCACTATATTTTGTTCCCCAAGGCAACCCTGAGAAGCTCAACTTACTTTCCCCATTTCACGTATTAGAAAACTAAGAGTGTACTCATATTGTCACTTTGCTAAGGCCACAGGATAGTACATGATAGAACCGGGATTCAAGTCCAGGTCTGTCTAATGCCAAACACTGTGTTCCTCCACTAAGCAATGTTGCCTGTTTCTTCCACCTTCTTCTGTGAAATCGTAAGTAACCACACATGGCCTCTTTCCTTGAGGACCTCATGGTCTGTTGAGGGAAGCAGACACAGAAACAAGCACCTCTCTGGGGGAAACTCAGTGCCAAAGACACAGAAACTGCAGCATTGCTGGGAAGACATCCAGCGCTGGCTCTGCAGGGAGCTACTCATTCGGTTCAGTAGAACTTCACTTGCTCTCCCTCCCCAACCTGCAGTGAACCAAGTTTAGGTGCCAACTTGCTCTGTGCAATCTCTAGACAACGCTCTGGCTTCAGAATCAAAGTTGGATCACAGAGTCCTTAAGAGAGTGTTTTTGGTGTGAAGTTCTGTGCCTTGGAAGCTTAGCAATAATAACAATCCCTTAGGGCAGGTGCAGCACAGAACCATAACCTACGTGCTAAAACATACAATGTCTTTTTTTAATCCTCACACCCACAGTAAATTGGGCACTTTAGGGTTCAAATTCTCCCTTCACACATGATGAAACTGAGGCAGAGAGAAAAGTGCTCAAGATAGAGAAGCCCAGATGAGGTCTTCTGAATCTGAGCTCTATGATTTTTATAACTTAATATCCTAACTATTCAGGCATTTGGGGAATGGAAAGGAAAGAAGATTAGTGGCAGGAAGCAAGAGGAAAGTCCCCCAGAGAGAATTAGTAGGATTTGTTGATGTTTGCACAAGCTCCCTCTTCATCTGCTGAGCCTTCACTTTTCCTGTGTTTTTTCCCCTTCAGTAATTTTTCATAAGCTTCTTTCACTTGTCCTCTCCCATCCTTCTCCTCTGGCTGTGCCAAAGACTGAGATTTTCAAAAAGAACCAGAAACACAGCAGCACAGAGGCCCACAGACTGTTTCTATTGAGACCACATGAAAGTCAGTATTGTAAAAGTTATGCAAATGTGTAAAGTATAATTAAAAGCAAACAGTAAAGGAGAATTATTACATTATTTGTGTCAACACAAGATTGCCAAGGAAAAGTAAAGTCATCCTTCAGACATTTTCACCATCTCTTTGTTGCTTTACCCTCAAATCCAACCCCATCCTCAAGGTACAAGAAACCTTTCTTCTGAGGAGGATTCTATCACGTCCTGTGCATTTGTCCATCTCTGTTGCTTACAACAAAATATTTGCAGTTGGGTAATTTGTAAAGAAACAATATTTATTGCTTACAGTTTCAGAGGCTGGGAAGTCCAGAGTCCAGGGAAAACATCTGGTGAGAGCCTTGTCCTTGGTGGTGACTCTACAGCAACACAGCTTGTCACACATGGTAAACATGGCAAGAGCAGAGAGAGAGGAAGAGGAGGTACCAGGATCCTTTAAACAACCAGTTTTCATGGGAACTAACACACTGAGAACTCACTCACTACCTCCATCCGAGGGAGGGTATTAATCTATTCATGAGGGATCCACCCCCTATGATCTAAACAGCCCCACCACTGCCACGTTGGGGATCAGAATTCAACATGAGCTTTGGGCAGACAACATATCCAAACTCTAGCACCCTGTCATCACCATGATCATTAGTGTCACCTATACCATCTAACTCCTGGCTTCTCAATAATGACACTGGCACAGGAACAAAACATTGCAAACCAGTCCTCAACAAAGTGGGACAGGACTTAACAACTGGAAAAAGAATAGTTTCCCAATTTCTAAGGCAGGACTTTCTGGCCACACAGAAAACTGCTTAAACCCCTGTGCCAGATCTGTTCTTGTTGCCTTAACATAGATGACCCACACAGTCTGCCCTTCAGCCAGTAATGGCCCATGCATATTGTGGGGTTTTGTTTGGCACAAAGAGAGCTATATTTAAAAATAGAATTGGATGCTAACATTAAGAATCTGGAGATTCTGCATACAAATTCCAGATTCTTGGCATCTCTAAAAAAAGATTAATCTGGCAACCCTCAACCCATGTTGCCACATGGCAACAGTTGGCAGGAGGTGAGGAGCAGCTGCCACCTTTAGATAGAGCATGGACTTTTCACTGCAGACAGTCCATACTTGCTTCACTTTACTCACACCTGACAGGTTTACACACTTGAGTTTGTGACACCTACCCTCATGTTGATAAAGGCAACGACATCTTTCAATGTTTTGAATGATACACCTCTGATATTATAAATCTTTTTAGTATGCAAACTTAATAAAAACATTTTTGTATATCAAATATACACAAAAGCTAAAATTAAAAATCTTAAATCAAATATTTTAATTAACAATTTAAATTGACAATGTTAATTAAATTGTGACTTATTAATTTAATGAAATTGTTTTCTTTAGTGTATTATTTTTAATATTTGAAAAATGATGGAATATGTTTTAATTAATTCTGAAAATCTTGCTTTAACATTGTACCATTTTCTAGGCTAACTAAATGATGTTGCCAGGTCAATCAATTGCAATTAATTCATTTAAAATTAAAGATCAGTAAAGAAGTCTTTAGATGAAGATGGCAGAATAGATGGTACCCAGAATCACCCTATCCCACATCAACCAATTTACAACTATTAAAAAGCAACAAACTGCCAAGCTGGGGCTGCTACAGCTCAAGGGAAGAGGAACAGAGACCTACGGAGTACATGAAGGCAGGAGAAGTTATGATGAAAGAAAGGACCACTCTGACTGTTTCAAGCCCTGGACATTTCAAGCCTGGCCCTGGTGAGCACACAGAGCAAGAGCTGGCAAAAGCTGCAGCTGTGCTCTTCATATGAAGTTGCTTGGAGGCAGCAGGGGAGAAGAGGGCCTTGGGGTCTCCAGGCCAGAAAGACCAATAACAGGGTTCCTGTAGACTCACATACGAATGAGGGGCCACAGACAAGTGAAAAAAAAAAAAAAAGAAGCCACTCAGAGGCTGGTGAGTCACTGCAAGGGACCGGTGCATGGTCTGTCCCATGGGAGGTGTCGGGAGTGCAGGAGGTGGGGGAGGTGGGGCTACCGGGCAAACACTGTGGCACAGCATGGACAGCTGATCTGCCCTCCAATTAGTACAGGCCCACTCAGTGGAGACTGGTCAGAAATACTGAACTGCAAGGGGCACAGCTTGCTGAAAAGACATAGGCCCGGACCAGAGTTTCCACACAACCCAGGTGTATCTGACCTCACAAGATCTGGAGGTGCTTACAAAGTCAACAATTACAACCTGAGCTGCATAAAAAGCCTTCCCCAGAGAATCAGTAGCAAAGCAGCATTTTAGCTCAACCACAGAGCTCAAATTCTGATTCCCCCAGGATGTTCCCCTATTCCAGAAGTAACCAAACGACAACAAATTAGTTAAAGTGCAGAGTTTAAGTGGTGGGGACAGCGAATAATCTAACACTGAACTGAAAGAAAAAACAAAAACCCCACAGTTCAGAGATAAAGTTCGATATTAACCAGTAAAGTTCTCATACCACCAAGGAACACCTATAAAACCTAGAAGGACTGAAAGCCCCTTGGGCTCCCAGACCAGGGTTAGGGGAGGGCCAAGGGCCTGAGCCATGCCCCCTGACATCCATATCAAGCCCAGTGACAATCACCAAGCTACCACTGGAATCACTCCAGGCTCCCTAGCTGGGGTGGTGGGGGTCTGAGGGCCTCAGCCCCATACCCGCAATGTCCACATCCAGCACAGCAATGACCACCAGGCCACCAACGGAAGAACTTTGGAATCCTGAGCTGGGATGGTGGGGGTCTGAGGGCCTCAGCCACATCCCCTGATGTCTGCATCCAGCCCAGAGATGACCACCAGGCAACTGCTGTAAGTGCCCCAGGCTCCCAGATTGAGGGGATGTCAAGGGCCTCAGCCATGCCCCCTGAAGTCTGCATCTAGCCAAGCCATGTCCCAGCCATCACTGGAAGTCCCCTGGGCTACCCTGCTGGAATGAGGGGGATGCAACTGGCCTCAACCATGACCCGCCTTCCACTTCCTCCCACTGTATCCCTTTCCCCCTTGTCCTCCCCCCTCCCCCCAACTACTCCACAACATCTTAGAATGTAAACATATAATACTAATAAAAATAAAATAATTTTTAAAAATTTAAAAAATAAAGATCAATAAAGTTTTTTTGTCTTTATTTTTGATAAGATAATAACTAGAAAAATAAGAAATTGTAATATTTCAATACTGATGGACTGGCATGCACAGTTCTGAGTACAATGCCTGGGGCCTCAGGCAGGGGTATATGTCCCATTGTCATAACTACATACTCACCAGGGTAGCTCAGGCTCTAAGTCACATCTACTGGAGTCAACCTGAGCCAAGTTCAAACTGGTTCTGCCACTTACTGGCTATGGAACCAGGTACTACCTATTTCAGTCCCAGTATTTCATCAATAAAACGGGGGAAATCATAACAATATTATTGTAATATTTATATGAGAGAGTGCCTGCAAGTTGATTATTGATCTCAGATTTCAGAGTCCATGCTCAGTAGCAGGTAACTATTAGTATCTTAAATCTATTAACTTCACCCTATTTTACCTTATTTAATAGCATGATTATCTCTGACTCAGTTTCTCAGGCATGTTTTTTCAGAAAACTGGGCCCTTTTTTTTGTAGTTTCTTCTTTTCAATCTGTATACAAATGTGTATTTTTTTAAAGGTGAAAAAGATGCTTTTCTGTTAATAGAATAGTGAACAATAGAGTCGTCATAGTCTAGTGAAAGTATTTTTTTTTTCATTCCCATGTTCATTGCAGTACTATTCACAATAGCCAAGAGATGGAATCAACCTAAATGGCTATCACTCGATGAAAAGATTTAAAAAACTAATAAAAATTAAAAAAAACAAGCCTGTGGTATGCATACATAATGAAATACTATTCGGCTATAAAAAGAAATGTTATCCTATCATTTGCAGCAACATGGATGGAACTGGAAACCATCGCGTTAAGTGAAGTAAGTCAGGCACGGAAAGACAAATACTGCATGATATCACTCAGATGTGGAATCTAAAAAAACAACAAGTGATTCTCATAAAAATAGAGACTAGAATAATGGTTACCTGAGGCCGGGAGGGTAGGGGCAGCAGGAAGGAGAAGTGGTGGACTAACGGGTACAAAACTATGCTATCTTCCCTAAATGAATCATTGTGCAGTTTGTGCATGTATTGAAAAAAACACTGTAGACTACAAATATGTACAAGTAAATGTCAAAAAAAAAAAGGATTTTTTTCAGATGTCAGGCCACTGACACACCACACATACACACACACGCATACACACGTGTATTCACTGAGGAATGACTTCTTTGTGAAAGAGCAACTCCATATTATTTTTGGAAAAAACTTAATACCCTTATTAGAGGGGAGCAGTTTGCATTTGGCTTCCCTTCCCATTACTCAAGTGTTATATCACAGGCATTAATTTTTCCCATGGTGTTGACTACAATTCACTGAGTAAAATGGTGCTGGAGGGTAGAGAACTACAAATCAGATCCTAATTGAACAGCAGGGACAGACTGATTGGCATTGACAAGTACCTCTTCTGTGCAGCTTCAGTGGGACTGACTGGAGTCCCAAACTGTGGCTCACTGTGGCCTTACTGCTTGGGAACAAATTTGATGTCCAATCACCTTAAATGCTTGCTTTCATTAGGCAAATAGGTGCCATTAATCCCACTTTCTTACTCCAAAATGGTCAAATATGTTTTTCATTTATAGCACATCAATCATCTATTGAGTATTACCTACATGCCAGGCAGCATGCTTAGGAGCTGGAGGCAGTGGGTTTGCTGAGGTGAAACATAAACGGGCTTTGTTGGTTTATACTTGTTCTAATTTTTTTCCTGGTCATATAGCTTTTATTTTCAGGCAACGTGTGGTTGAATCATATCTGTGTCCTTTATTGGCTGTGTGACTTTGGGTCCTTTGTTCTAATCTTCTTCATCTTTAAAAGAGAGATAACAAATTTTGCCTTACAGATTTTTTTGTGACTATTAAATGAGACATGTCCTACTACTATTTGTATATAGTATATTTGTATATAGTACGAATAGTAGTGGTACATTTATAAGTGTACATAAATGTTGGTTTTCTTTTTGGCTTTGTTACTAGGAATATAAAGTTGAATTAAACCTGCTCCCGCCTCTGAGGAGTTCATATTTCTTGAGGGAGACAAGCACATACATAATAAAAAACACAGGACAATATCATATTATAGTTATACATCAAATGCAGTAAGTATAAAATCAAAGCTGTATCATCCTCGCTAACAATAAAATGTGCAGTAAAATCCTTGGATGACATATTCCCTGATAACACGAATTTAATATATAGTAGCCCCCCCATCCATGGTTTCAGTTATCCATGGTCAATTGTGTCCCAGAATATTGCATACAAGAAGAAATTTTGAGAAAAAGACCCCATTCACACAGCTTTTATTACAGTATATTGTTAAAATTGTTCTATTTTATTGTTATTTATTGTTAATCTCTTATTGTGCCTAATTTATAAGTTAAACCTTATCAGAGGTATCTATTATAAGAAAAAACATAGTATATGTATAGTATATATAGTGTATTTCAGGCATCCACTGGGAGTCTTGGAACGTATCCCTTGCTTATACGGGGGGAGACTAATGTGATTTCTGAGCGGCAATTAATTCTCATTCTCTGTCTAGCCCTTATTCTCACACAGAGCTGGAATAAAGTATTTATCTTTTGGGGAAATGGAAAGAGAAGAGGAGGCAAGGCCGGCTTTAAACAGGAGGCTGCTCTGCTTCACAAATGAGAATGGATCCCATGGGCCCAGTATTCTCTTAATTCGATCTTCTGGGATCATTTCAACCAAAGAGGGACCAACTTACTAGGATATTTCTGTAACAGCTGCCATGCCAAGTTTCAGCCAAGACAAGGGAACTAGAAGCATCCTCAATGTGCTCTTGAGGCTTGAAGAAAATTGCCACCAGGCAGCACCACAGGCAGCAAGTTCCGGAAGGATTTGGGTCTTGGAGCTGGCTCATCTTGGCAGGCTCATTCCAATTATTTCTTTGACCTTGTTAAGATGTAACCTTGCATTTCATACAACATAATATTTTAGGCCCAAGTTTTGTAATACATGGGGTTATGCTTGGGTTTTAGTAGGAGCTTTGAACTATATTATAACTTCCTGTAATGTCTAGACCCTCCTCGTTCTTTTCCTTATCCCATACCCTTCTTCCCTAAGATCACCGCACTCTGGACACACTGGTCTTCTCTAATCCATCATCTGTCTTTGAGCCTTTGCACTAGTTGTGGCCTCTTTCTAGAATGTTCTTAATATACATAACCACCTCCTTCTATTATTTAGTTCTTAGCTCAAATACTAATCTCAAAAATCCTTCCCTGGCCACCATATTTGAAGTTGACTTCATCTTTCCAGTTCTCTTACTCCATTACCCGGCTTCTTTTTCCTCATAGCATTGACCATTTTTAGACATGATCTAGTATATATGTCTGTTTCTTGTCTTTCTTATTCCCCTAGAATGTAAGCCCATGAGAACAGGGGCCTTATCTGTCCAATTGTGTCTCCACAACATTCTAGGTCGCTGTTGGTGATGATGCCCAAGATTACATAGTTAGAAATGGAAGTAGCAGAGATATAAACCATAATAGTTTGTCTCCATTCTTTTAACTAAAGCTACTAGTTCAAGACAAATCACAAAAATAGCAAACACACATCAAATTTATTCTTAAAAGAAAAAAAAAAAAGAATACCCAAGATAGTCTTAGCTAGAGAGATGGGTACAAGTGAATACTCAGGAAGAGGGCAGGTAAAAAGGAAGATCACAGAGTGGCCAAAAGGACAGTAAATATAGACCAGGGGGTGGGGGGTGAATAAGCAGTCCTAAAGAGGTTCAAGAGCTCAGTTTGGGGGAATAAAAGGGCTCTCAGTCACAGGTGTATCTTTTTATGCTACAGGAATGTATACCATAGCTTAAACATATTTTGTTGGGCTATATCATGAAATTTTGGCAAATTTGAGCAGAAGCAAATATACTGCAACTTGTTTTCTTCAAATCGTGTCTAGGTTCAGCCCCCAATAAATGCTTATATTTCAGCCCAACCAGAGAATGCATGAGA
>NW_007732774.1:55799-58011 GCF_000696425.1 Galeopterus variegatus
GCTCTCAGTCACAGGTGTATCTTTTTATGCTACAGGAATGTATACCATAGCTTAAACATATTTTGTTGGGCTATATCATGAAATTTTGGCAAATTTGAGCAGAAGCAAATATACTGCAACTTGTTTTCTTCAAATAGTGTCTAGGTTCAGCCCCCAATAAATGCTTATATTTCAGCCCAACCAGAGAATGCATGAGAAGGGAAAGATGAATACCAAGAGAAAAGACTAGATTGAGCTTTCCTTCGTGTTTTCACACAGTTCAAGTAAAGGGTCAGAAATATGAATTTGTCCAGTTCTGCTTAAGAAAATGCTTTATTAATTCCATAGAGCATATCTAAATTGCATTTGGATTCTATGCTACACTCCTACATGGTTATTTATGGTGTTTATTAAATACAGCCACTATTCTCTGCCTCTCTGCACATTTATAAATACAATTTTGAAAGGGCATCCATTATGGCTTATGATCTATAATTGGAAACAAGATGCAGCTAGTCATGTATTCACCAACATTACAGAATCATGTAAAGCCTCCTGGCCCTCTCCTAGAGGGCTGCAGAGGTCTTGTCATTCAGCCACAGTGCTGAAGATATTAATTAGGCTTCAGTCCCCAGACCTTTCAATGAGACTTTCAGTTCATGGGTTATCACTGTGTACATGCATTTACCATTTGTCCTAACAGATAAAACACAAGGATTAACAATATAATCAATAGTAGTTCTGGAATCCTCAGCAGTTTTAGAATTAATTTTAATCATTATGAGGGCGATGATAGTATCAGTAATTCTTTAATGCTTATCTATACACATGCCTGTCATTTTTATAAAACATTAAAGTAATCCAAAAAAGTGCAAAAGATAATACAATAAAAGCACAAAAATCTATCACCTAGTTAAATAGTTAAATCATTACTAACGCAATTGAAGACTTCTGTGTGCCTACCTGATCACATCTTCCTGGAATTAACTAGTATTTTGACTGCAGTATTATCATTTCCTTGTACTTCTTTGTTATGAATCGTCAAACAATGTATAGTGTAGTTTTATATTTTTAAATGATACAAATGGCATTAGGATGCACACATTATTTTGTAACATTTTTTTTTTCACTCAACATTGTTTTGACCTTTACCCACCTTGAAAGGAGTAAGCCTAATTTGTTCATTTCCCCTACTGTTTACTATTTTATCCTCCCTTTGAAGGAAATTTAGTTCTCAGATGTTCACATCACAACCAATGAAGCTATGAACAATCCTGCTGATGTGTTCTTATGTACATGTGCAAGAATCTCTCAAGTATATTCCTAGAAGTGAACTGTTGGGTCAGCGAGTATATGCACAGTCCACTTCACCAAACTAGGAAAAAATTTGCCAAAATGCCTATGAATNCGAGTATATGCACAGTCCACTTCACCAAACTAGGAAAAAATTTGCCAAAATGCCTATGAATTTATGCTCCTGTTAAAAGGATGCATTTTCTTCCATTGCTCCATGTCTTTGTCAAGAGTTGGAATTGTCAGAAGTTTTAATTTTTGTCACCACAGTGGGTGTGAAATAGAATCTCCATGTGGCTTTATTTAATTTTCCTGATTACTTGTGAGACACATCTTTCCATATACTTATTGATTTTGTTTCTGTAAATTACGTTTATAACTTTGCTCAATTTATTTGTTTTCCTTTTTATATAGATGTTTAAAGTTATTTATATATTCTATATAGTCTCCAGTTATGTAGCTTATATTTTTACTTTATGGAGGGGCGTGGGGGTTCCTTGATAAACAGAAGGCAATTTATACTAACCTACAATAAGTTTCAATATTTTCCTTTGCTGTATATGCTTTTCTATGGATTTACAGTTTCACCATTAAATATGGTACTTGCAATAGCATTTTGGTAAAAATCCTGTATCTCAGTACTTAAGATTTTTTTTCTTTAAAAGAGAGAATTAAATTTCTTTGAAATCTTTTTATATTTGAGATGATTTTATACATTTCTCTCCTTATGTCACTAAATGTAAAATACTATAGCCATACATTAGCTACTATTAAGCTATTCTTGAATTTCTAGGATGAAAGCAACTTATTCATGACATTATTTTTAAATGATCATTTTTAGGTTGTTTTACTAATATTTGTTCAGTGAAGAATTTTTAAAAATATAACTAATATTGAACTGTAATTTTCTTAATAACTAGTTTGGTAACAGTATGTTAAC
>NW_007732774.1:58154-59148 GCF_000696425.1 Galeopterus variegatus
GAACACTTCAAAATTTCAAATCTGGGTGAAAGCCTTTTTCCTCCAGATATATTCTTAAAAGGTGGTTCTTACTAAAGAACACAGATTCATTACTCTGTATTATTTTCTTAAGTTCCTTTGGGACCTATTAGGTCAGAAAGTCATAAAAACATCATAACGACCATGATTTGAGCATCATGACTTGGGGCAATAGTGGACTCATTAATTGTTGTGTGGATCTGGGGTGTTATTGTGCTAAATGGCAGCTGTGCTGTGACTCTGCAGTTATGGATCACCATGATCAGGCTGCTTTAAGTGTTTTGAGAATGCCAGAATAAACTCATCAATTCAGCAAATGGTAGTCAAACTGACAATTCTTTAACCCACATTGGGTGCTGATCTTTCAAAACTATCAATATTCTAAGATAACACACCTAATTTGTGAAAANAAATATAACTAATATTGAACTGTAATTTTCTTAATAACTAGTTTGGTAACAGTATGTTAACTATATTAAGTAAGATTTAGAAGTATTTATCCCTTTTTATTCTCTGGAATACTTTGTAAAGATAAGTACTATATGTTTCCTGGATGTTCAATGGACCTTGCTTATACTTCCAAAGTGTGATCTTGAGCAAGAGCAAGTTTCTAATATTTGTTATAGTCTGAACGTAATTCTTTGTTTCTAAAAGTTTAGAGAACAAATTACATGGACAGAGTGAAGATTAAATATACATAGTATGAACCCACCTAACAGAATGCCTAGATATAATGTGTGTTGCATATATGACATAATAAACCCTGTCTTTTATTCTTTCATTTCTTCCTTGGGCAAGATAAAATCAGCCCAGCAAATGAAAGAACTCATGAGTCCTTTCTAGGAGGAAAAGATCAAGAGGTCTATTGTCTTTCTGGCTATGACTTTAAAATCATGGCATTTATTCAACAAATATGTATTGACTATCTCCTCCACACTAGACAGTGAAGAACAGGGTCACATGATCAAAAACATTA
>NW_007732774.1:60185-72548 GCF_000696425.1 Galeopterus variegatus
ATTGGGTGCTGATCTTTCAAAACTATCAATATTCTAAGATAACACACCTAATTTGTGAAAACACATTTTTTTTTTCTGGTGGCTGGTCGGTATAGGGATCCGAACCTGTGACCCTGATGTTATAGGGCTGTGCTCTAACCAACTGAGCTAACCCACCAGCCCTTGAAACTGCATTTTTAACAAACAAATCAGCATAATTTTTTTTTTTTTTGCTTCCTACAAAGCCATTTCTAGTACCCTGTTTTTTTTTTTTGCTTTTTATTTTTTTTTATTTTTATTTTTTTTTATTTTGTCAATATACAATGTAGTTAGTTATTGTGTCCCATCACCAAAACCTCCCTCCCTCCTCCCTCTCCCCCCTCCCACCCAGATATATCCCCTCCATTTTCTTGTTGTAAAGCATAATTTTTTTATTAGTTTTCAGACCCCCTCCCTCCTCCCTCTCCCCCCTCCCACCCAGATGTATCCCCTCCATTTTCTTGTTGTAAAGCATAATTTTTTAATTAGTTTTCAGAGTACCTTATCATATTAGGATACTCGTGTTATGAGACTCTGACATGCTAGTGGCTCTGAACTAAACAAATGGTTTTAGGAATTTGGTGTGTGCACTCAGGAGAAAACTCAGAATTCCAATTTTCATTCATTCATTAATTATTCACTAAGGGGATACTGTGAACAAGAATTAGGCATAGAAGATATATAAAGAAAAGGCATGGTCCCCACATCTGAGATTTCATAGCCTAGTGGTGAAGAAAGAGACAATCAAACAATCTGTTTTAGAAGAGAAGAGGAGTTACTGTTCAACGGAGATGAGAATTAGAGAAATTGTATAAGCATGGTATTTCAATTGAGCCTTGAAAGGCAGTTAGAATTTTATGAGATGGAGATTAAAACAAAAAAAAAAGATTCCTGGTAGACAAATACCATATGTAAAAAACCTGAATGCAAGCTAAAATGCGGTGTTCAAGAAGTTCCAGAATCACGGAGTACAGAGCTTATGGAGGAGTGGGGTGAGGAAGAGTTGAGTATATAAGGTTGGGTGGGAACCCTCTTTGAAAGGACTTAATACCTAAGTCGTGCTAGAATTTAGTCACCATCACATAGATGGTGGAAAATCATCCAAAGGTTTGTCAGCAGGAGCATGACATACATTTCTATTTTGAAAAGATGACCCTGGAGACATGGTGCATGCAGTCTTCCTGATGAAGTAGTGTCAGAAGGAAGCTGATCTTCCATTCCCAACTAGTATCAGTGAGGCAGAGCCAGCCAGCTGGAGGCAGAGCTGGCCAACACCCCATTCTATGCTGCTGTGGATTAAATATCCCTCCAAACTCACTAAAACTCAATACCCACTGTAACAGAGTTAAGAGGGTGGGAAATCCAATTATCATATTTCAATGGTGGGGCCTTTGAGAGGTGATAAGATCATAGGTATGGTACCCTCATGAATGGATTAATCCACTGATTGTTTAATATGTGGTAATGGGTTCTGATGACTTTAAAAGGAGAGCAAGCAAGAGGCTTAGCTCTCTCTTGCTCAGCCATTCTCACCATGTGACACCCTGCATCTTTGTGGAGGGTCACTACCCACCCACAAGCCCTCACCATATGTGTTCCCTGGACTTTGGATTTCCCAGCCTTCAAAACTGTAAGAAATAAATTTTATTTCTCTATAAATTACTCAGTTTCAGGTATTCTGTTATAAGCAACAGAAAATGGACTAATACACATGGGTCTATACGTTCCTCTTTTCTGTGTATTTTTGATAAATTTAAAGATTAGTGGCTTGATTATGTTTAGGTTCAATCTTATAGGTAAGAATATTCCAGAGGAGGATAATGGTTTTCTGAAGCACTATTTTGGTTTTCCTGAGGCCACATTCTGAGGCCTAGTTAGTAATTATCAAAAATAAATGCCAAATTGGATTCATGACTTGCTGTGGAAGCAGGATTTATGAGATCTATGCCATTCTTGGCTTTGTGTGATGCACTAGGCAGTGGAGAAGTAAATGTAACATTCCTAGGGGATGATTAATTTAAATCAGGCATTTCTCCTTATTCAAATTTTAAACAATAACAAAAAAAATGGGGAAAAAGTGTTTGGGGTATTTATTGCCTAGAAAGTGTAGTGATGGGCTTTATAAATAACTTTTAGCTCGAATATCCTTAACTCTGAATCCCACCATATTGATATAATCAGAGCAAGAGCTATCAAGGATGATAGCCATGGGAAGCAGGAGAAGAGATGTTTCAGAGCATAATCAATAGAATCTGGTGACAGCCTGGAACAGAGACAGGAGTGAGAAGCTGGGTACGACTTTGGAATTTCTGCTTAGAGTTAGTGAGTAGATGATTTTCAAATAAATAAAAACTTATTGAAATTAAGATTAGAGTAGAATACATTCTCTCTGGAAGCCAGAAGAAAAGCAGAAAAATGATCAAATCCGTGTAATGAGGAGAAAGATAGGAATAGACAGAGTCAACAATTTTGAAAACCAAATTTCCCAAAGCCTATTATAGGTACATCATGGTAAGCATCAAATTAATTAAGACAAGAATTGCAAAGGCACCTTGTGAGTTTATTCAATTATGCACAAATTTGGAGTCAGATGGTAGGAGAAGCTGTGTACATAGAGGAAAGTAAACAGGTCTTGTGATCAAAAGACATAAGTCCCAACTCCTGCTTCACTGTTTTCCAACCTCTCTGAGCTTCCGCCTCTATGTCTGAAAACATGAAATACTAATGCCTGCATGGTGCTAATGTAAGGATCAAATGAGATAATGGATATAAATGCACTTGTAAACTATAAAGCCCTCGACAAATATGAAGTATTATCATGATGATATTATCACAATAAAAGTTAAACGCACTCAGGAAAAAGCACCCTAGCTTCCAATTATTCCGTCAAAATATTCAGTGGACACCTGGGTGCCAGTCTGCTGCTGCTCTAAGCCCCGGAGGGCAAACAAGGTCCCTGCTCTCACAGAGCTCTCATGTAGCCAGCATTCTCACAACGAGAGGAAGAGAAAAAAGTCACAAGTTACTCACTAATTCAGTGTGGCTTTAGCAAGAGAGGAATCCCTGCTGAGAAATCAGCTCAGTCATTCCTGGATCCAGCACCAGGCAGAGGATACAACAGATGTCTCTCAGTGATGTCACTGTAATCATGGGATCAAGGTTGGGATCAAGGTTGGAATCAAGGAAAAATTTGGGGTGAAGAGGATTTGAGGATCAAATGGACAACTGGATGCCAATAAAAAAAAAAAAAAGCCAAGTGTCAGAGACATGAAAGGAAGTCCAAAACTAAGGACTAGGCCAGGCAAGTTGAGTACAATATATAGAGACTCAGAGAAACCTAGGAACAGTCTGATTTAGACATTATTTGTAGGGTCTAGCTAATGCAGACTGAGAATAACTTTTAAATGACTAGATTCACATTCAACTACTCAGGTTGAGAAGCAATGTAAATGTTAGCTGTTACCTGAGAGCCCTCTAGAAAGGAAATGGGTACAGCAGAGGACTAACCCCAGCTTTATGATAAGCGCACCCTGGATTGCTTGGCCAGACCTTTCCTCTAATTCTCTGGACAGATGTAGAACTATTCTCTTGACTGCAATTGTCAATGTTGGGGTAAAGGCATCCTCTTGTGCTGTCCACAGCAGTACTGTTCAATAGGAATATAATACGAGCTACATGCAAAATTTTCAATTTTCCAAAAGCTTCATTAACAATGTAAAAATAAAGGGGTTAAATTAAATTCATAATGTTTTTTATTTAACTCAATATATCTAAAATATTGTCATTTTTAACTTGTAACCAATATAAAACATTTATTTATGAGACACTAAAACATCACAAAAACCCAACACTTTACAACATGACAGTAATATCTTCATGTGGTGTAATGGTTGAAGTTAAATGTAGTTCTACAGAAAAAATCTATAATGTTTTGCTAAAGAAAAAAATATTATACACTGCTTCAGGTTTCAGATTGTAATGAAAAATTAGAATTAATTAAAACTAAAAATCAAGTTGCTCAGTTTCACTAGCCATATTGCAAATGCTCAATAACAACATGTGACTTGTAGCTACCATTTCAGACAGCATAGGTCTACAGTTTAGGAGTATTAGAACTTTAGGGAAACTTGAAGACTATCAGATTCAGTCTCTCTAGCTTATGTATGCGTATGATGAGGGAAAAAGAAATTGCACCAGGTATTGTGCTCTGTACTTGGCATATGCTACATCACTGTACTTTAATAATAACTCTAAGGAGGATTATTATTCCCATTTCACAGGTGAGGAAATTGAGGCTCATAGAGAT
Organism: Galeopterus variegatus; assembly: GCF_000696425.1. Taxonomy (NCBI): domain Eukaryota; kingdom Metazoa; phylum Chordata; class Mammalia; order Dermoptera; family Cynocephalidae; genus Galeopterus; species Galeopterus variegatus. The sequence continues at coordinate 64,510 of NW_007732774.1, forward strand.
GGGAGCGCTTGCCCAAGACAAACAGCAAAACTGTGGCAGAATAAGACTCAAATCAAGAATTACTGATTCTTTCTGTTTCTGAGAAATACTTAGCTTATTTGATTTTATCCAAGTTTATCTTAACATTGGTATATCCATATGTCTTAGATCCTACATCTGGACTGGTTGTTGTATGGAGTTTCAATTTACTGTATGAGAAGATGGCATAACCCTGAACCTCTCTTCAGCCCTACATCTGACTCATTCAATTTCCCACTTACCATTCAAGATGTACTGTCCGTTTTCTCTCTTTAGGAATAAAGCATAGAAAAGGAAATATTCTATAAACCTTGTAAATAGCAGTTGTCAGCTTTTCAGTGACCTTCTTGGGATGAAAACCTTGCACATTTGCTGTATTCGTTTTGTTCCTTCCTTGAGTAGTCACAATATGAGTGTATAAACAGAATGGGCCACTGTGTATATCTACTTGCCAAAAGAATCCCAAAGCTTAAAATTGTCTGAAAGGCAGGTAGGTGTAGGACCACCACACTGATGACTATGAAGAACAACATATTAAAAGGCAAAATACATATTTTCTGATACAACTTTCTTCAAAATAAAGTTGAAAAAGATTCTGATGAATCAGGTTGCAGAAACACCAAGAGACCTTAGCTCCCTAGGGCCTTGTGTAAATGTTGATGATACAGAGTTATCTGAGCCAGGCAGAGAAAGTCCCAAACAATCAAGTTAAAAATAAATACAACAACCAGTTTTTAAAGCAAACTTGCACTTTCTGCAGCATTTGCAATGAAAAGATCATGAGATTTGGAGCCAGATCTTACTTGAACCCTGTCACTGCTTTGTCATGTGACCTCTTTATCCTTAGTTTTCTCATCTAACCTAGTGCTGGACAATCAATAGAAGTCCCTCAATCAATACTAGTTAGTTACTTATCCAGGGTAGCATCATCTTACCCTACACTGATAATTCTTATTTATTTCTCCATTCTTTGTGAATTTAAATCATACTATCATCTCCTAACTCCATTATTGATAATATTATTAATAATAAGCCAATAAAGTAGTATTTGTAAGAAATCATCAACTTTAAATCATCAGAGGCCACTAGCATCTGCTTTCAAAGCTTTCAGCAAGTTCTTTTCCTGGGAGAGAGCTGACAACACATAGGAGCAAGAACAGAGAATTTCGAAACTATGGTAACTACTTACTAAAGACAAGAGACAGCAGTATTGATGAGCTTTGTCCAAGGCTGGTGGTTGAACAAATTAAACGTTTTGGGACTCAAGAGAAAAGTATAAAATGCTGGAGAATGGGGAAATGCAGCAAGAGGAGCTATAAAATGTTAATACATCAGCTTCTAGACATTCTTTGTATGTAGTTATTCCATTTACCCTATCACAAACAGATCATCACTCTTGTGAATGGTGAACTAAGGCCACACAGAGGACAACCCTGACCTACTCCATTACATCACCAGATGCAAAGTAATAAGCTGTAAATTATCTTTTTTTGTCATTCATGACGTATTTGTAGTAATTAGAGCAGATGGAATAAACCAGTTCAAATACCAATAATGCACATATTACTGCCTACAGTTGATTACACATTCCTTTGTCCAGTTCATTGTTAATGATTCAAATAATGAAGTTTCCTGCTACTTTGCCTCATAGCATAATCAAATGAGACATGCAGATGAGATGGAATAACAGTTCTCACAATGTTCTCCATGCTAATAAATACCAAGAAAGAAAAAAAAAAAAAAAGCCCTGCAATGTAACATGCTAATGTGAGATCTTAAACACGGTATCTAAAAGTGTGAGCTAAACCTCAGGTAACAAACCAGGTCACATGTGAAACGCCTACCACAGCACTGGCCAGTATAAAATCACACATCNCTTGCCCAAGACAAACAGCAAAACTGTGGCAGAATAAGACTCAAATCAAGAATTACTGATTCTTTCTGTTTCTGAGAAATACTTAGCTTATTTGATTTTATCCAAGTTTATCTTAACATTGGTATATCCATATGTCTTAGATCCTACATCTGGACTGGTTGTTGTATGGAGTTTCAATTTACTGTATGAGAAGATGGCATAACCCTGAACCTCTCTTCAGCCCTACATCTGACTCATTCAATTTCCCACTTACCATTCAAGATGTACTGTCCGTTTTCTCTCTTTAGGAATAAAGCATAGAAAAGGAAATATTCTATAAACCTTGTAAATAGCAGTTGTCAGCTTTTCAGTGACCTTCTTGGGATGAAAACCTTGCACATTTGCTGTATTCGTTTTGTTCCTTCCTTGAGTAGTCACAATATGAGTGTATAAACAGAATGGGCCACTGTGTATATCTACTTGCCAAAAGAATCCCAAAGCTTAAAATTGTCTGAAAGGCAGGTAGGTGTAGGACCACCACACTGATGACTATGAAGAACAACATATTAAAAGGCAAAATACATATTTTCTGATACAACTTTCTTCAAAATAAAGTTGAAAAAGATTCTGATGAATCAGGTTGCAGAAACACCAAGAGACCTTAGCTCCCTAGGGCCTTGTGTAAATGTTGATGATACAGAGTTATCTGAGCCAGGCAGAGAAAGTCCCAAACAATCAAGTTAAAAATAAATACAACAACCAGTTTTTAAAGCAAACTTGCACTTTCTGCAGCATTTGCAATGAAAAGATCATGAGATTTGGAGCCAGATCTTACTTGAACCCTGTCACTGCTTTGTCATGTGACCTCTTTATCCTTAGTTTTCTCATCTAACCTAGTGCTGGACAATCAATAGAAGTCCCTCAATCAATACTAGTTAGTTGCTTATCCAGGGTAGCATCATCTTACCCTACACTGATAATTCTTATTTATTTCTCCATTCTTTGTGAATTTAAATCATACTATCATCTCCTAACTCCATTATTGATAATATTATTAATAATAAGCCAATAAAGTAGTATTTGTAAGAAATCATCAACTTTAAATCATCAGAGGCCACTAGCATCTGCTTTCAAAGCTTTCAGCAAGTTCTTTTCCTGGGAGAGAGCTGACAACACATAGGAGCAAGAACAGAGAATTTCGAAACTATGGTAACTACTTACTAAAGACAAGAGACAGCAGTATTGATGAGCTTTGTCCAAGGCTGGTGGTTGAACAAATTAAACGTTTTGGGACTCAAGAGAAAAGTATAAAATGCTGGAGAATGGGGAAATGCAGCAAGAGGAGCTATAAAATGTTAATACATCAGCTTCTAGACATTCTTTGTATGTAGTTATTCCATTTACCCTATCACAAACAGATCATCACTCTTGTGAATGGTGAACTAAGGCCACACAGAGGACAACCCTGACCTACTCCATTACATCACCAGATGCAAAGTAATAAGCTGTAAATTATCTTTTTTTGTCATTCATGACGTATTTGTAGTAATTAGAGCAGATGGAATAAACCAGTTCAAATACCAATAATGCACATATTACTGCCTACAGTTGATTACACATTCCTTTGTCCAGTTCATTGTTAATGATTCAAATAATGAAGTTTCCTGCTACTTTGCCTCATAGCATAATCAAATGAGACATGCAGATGAGATGGAATAACAGTTCTCACAATGTTCTCCATGCTAATAAATACCAAGAAAGAAAAAAAAAAAAAAAGCCCTGCAATGTAACATGCTAATGTGAGATCTTAAACACGGTATCTAAAAGTGTGAGCTAAACCTCAGGGATGGAATAACAGTTCTCACAATGTTCTCCATGCTAATAAATACCAAGAAAGAAAAAAAAAAGCCCTGCAATGTAACATGCTAATGTGAGATCTTAAACACGGTATCTAAAAGTGTGAGCTAAACCTCAGGTAACAAACCAGGTCACATGTGAAACGCCTACCACAGCACTGGCCAGTATAAAATCACACATCTTCAATTGCTTTTCAGATTGAATAAAAGTAATAGGGAATAGTAAAGAATAGGGAAATAGAACAAGTCTACAATTCAGTAAAATTTAGAATAAACAAAAAATTTCCATTCCATAGTAAAGATTTTGAGATACCTTTAGCAGTAATATAATTTAGCCATTAAAAATTGAAGTACTGATACATGCCGCAGTATGTATGAACCTTGAAAAAACATTGAGTGAAAGAAGCCAGACACAAAAGGCCACAGATTATATTATTTCATTAATATAAAATGTCCAGAATAGGCAAATCCACACAGAAAGAAAGTAGCTTAGTGTTTGTCTGTCTTTGAGGAGAAGGGAATATGGGTAGTGATTGTTTAATGAGTATTGGGTTTCATTTTAGGGTAATGAAAACACTCTGAAATTAGATATTGGCAAGGACTATACAATTCTTTGAACATATTAAAACCCATTGACTTGGGAGCTTTATATGGGTTAATTTTATGATGTTTGAATTATATTTCAACAAGGCTGTTTTTAAAAAGAAGAATATGAGAAGAACAACACTGTGACCAAGTAGGATTTACTCAAGAAATAAACATGATGGCTCAACATAACTAACTAAAAAAAGAAGAAAACAATTGACATTATCTTTTATAACAATGCATGATGGGAGAAAAATCAATAGATGCAGTCTTTTATTACTTGCTTTTTTCCAATGAAAATTATGCTAAGATTCATCTATGCTATTGAAACTATCTATTGTTCATTTATTTGCAATTCTGTATAATATTACATTACATGAATATGTCATAAATTATATAGTCTTCTGTTAAAAGACATTTAGATTGTTTCCAGATTATTGCCATCATAAAAATTCTGTTAATACATGTCTTACATGTGTATCCTGGTACATAGATTCATAAATATCTCTTCAGTATACATCCAGGAGTAGAAAAACTAGATGATAGGATGTGCACACATTGATTTCCCAAAATATGTACTATAACACTGTTTTTATAAAGCTAAAAAAATAGTAAAAATATTTAACATATTTTTTTAAGGATAAACACACATGCATACATTAAAATTAATATTTAAAAATGCAAGGGAATAATAAATATGCAATTCTGTAAAGGTTTTGTATGCATGGGTAAGGGACAAAAGGGGATGGGATCATGCAGCAGCACTAAAATAACTTCAAAATTATGAGTAATATTTTTTATTTTTAAATTGGATGATTTTTTCATGACTGTTCATTTTATATGCCTGTTAATATGTGTTTATGCATTACAAGTGCTCTTTTGTAAGAATAATATATTATACTGTTTTTGAAACAATAGATGCTTAAAAACATTTGATAAAAATTATAAACTATTCCAAACAAAAACTATATAAAATAGAAATACTAGAAAACTACTTATCTATTCTAAAGTCTGTATACCGAAAAACAGTAGAATCAATCTCAATGGATAAACACTAATGTTATTTGTTGAAAAATCAAGAAAAAAGCAGATGCTATCGTTATTAGTCAGCAAGATTTTTTAGGAAAATTTTAGTCAAAAAAGAACAAAATTAAAATTTGTAAATATCATAGAAGATTATTAAAATATATCATTGTTAGTAATATTATGTAAATGGCTCTGGTAGAAAACTATACCACATACTTGGGAATATCTCCCTTAGTTATAAGAGCATTGTTTATGCAGAGTATATGTACAATGATGATTACTGGAGTATTGCTTGTACTAAGAACAAAAATGTGCATCCCTAATAAGGAGGGAAAGGTTTAATAAACTGTGCCTTATCTACACCATGGAATATTATTTAATACCATCAAAATGAATGAGGCTGTTGACCTGGAGAATATATCCGAGGAAAATGACTTTTTTGTAAGGCAAAAGCAGTTGAATATTGGCAATTTCATATGGTTATTATGACTTTGTATGTATTCACACATATATGTAATATACATATGTATATACAATAAATACTTTTACAGTATGTGTATATATAGATATATATGTATATCACCTGCTATACACATATATACATATTCATATATAAATATACATACACATATACATAAACACAAAACTACATGAACATATTCTTATGTGTGCATTTTAAATTTATATATTAGTTGGTCTCTTGAGAAGTAGGTCAAACTATAGGAAGATATAGAAGAGTAAAGTTAAAGAGAAGAATTAAGCAGAAAAAAATTGAAAAAAGTTGTCTACTATAAGGCAGCATTATAAATGCTTTTTTTGTAAAAGTGTTTAGTATGTATTTATATTTTAAAAAGTGGTAAATGTGAGAATGGTCACCAAAATGATGGTGGATTCTTAGGGTGTGGGGAGATGAATTTTACTTTTTGCCTTAGGTGTTTGTGTTTTAACTCGTTGTATTGGCAAATATTGTATGTTTTAGACAAAAAAAAAAAATCAATAGGGCTATTTCACTATTAAAAAAAACTATAAAAAGCTCAGAAATTTATATAGAAAATAAATAGGGGGCAAAAATCACCCTTAAATTTCACTACTCAAAAGAACCACAGTCAACATTTGGATGCATGCTTTAAATAGTGAGGATATATACTATACACACATGTATAATCTTATTGTTTTCCTTTTGTTACTTAACGTTATATCAAAATGCTATAACCATACAACATTCTGTTATTTGGGAATACTAATTTATTTAATTACACCCCATGCTAAACACTTGGCTACTTCCATTTGTACACTCTGACTAACAGCACAATGCACATTTTATATATTATATAGTCACATGACATATACTGTTTCAGTCAAAGATGGACAGCATATACAATGGTGGTTCCATAAGATTATAATGGCTATACCATATAGCCTAGATGTGTAATAGGCTACGCCATCCAGGTTTGTGTAAGTACACTCTGATGTTCCCACAACAACAAAATCGCCTTATGTCACATTTCTCAGAATGTATACCCATCATTAAGTGATGCATGACTATATATGTGTGTGTGTATATATTTTTTTTATATTTTACAATGTTTCCTAAGAAATCCTCTTTTAAATAAACTTACTGACTCCAAAGGTAGGAAAATTTTTAAAAATCTTAATACACATTGCAGAACTGCTTTGCAGTTTTATACAAAAGCTAAACAGGTTGGCTAATTACTGCAAAAAGCAGCACTTCTGCTTCAGGCATGACAATATTAAAACCATTGTACTTGGGAGATACAGACCTATATTTAAGTGAGCAACCATAAATAACCCTGCCTAGCTTGCTGAAGGTGTGCTTTGCAGGAGGCACATATAGATATACATTTCAAACAAGAAAACTATGTATCCTTTGGGGGGAGATGGGATGAGTGTACAGAATGCATTGGCTTTACCTGAAAGCAGCCCTGCTGACCACACTCATGCTAAAGTGATTTGGTTTCTAGGTAACTGAACAAGGTAAGTTCTTAAACATTAACAAAAGGATAATTTGATTTTATTTTCAGGTATTTAAAGAATCTGGCTTTTACTTGAAATATCAGTATGGAACAGCTATACTATAGGTCCCATTAGAATTGCCTGACATACTTAACATTGTGAAATGAAGGTAGGGCAGTGCCAAGCACTCTTACAATATCTGTTAAGAACATATGGGCCTAACAGGAATTATAATAGAGCACTACTATTTACCAAATGGGTTCCATAAATCCATGAATAAACTTTCCGGTGTTTAAAAGTTCTATGACAATTTTGTTTTGTTTTGTTTTCATTTTAATGATAATCCTTTAAAAACATCATGTTCCTCAGGTATTTCACTGTCTTGCAGTGATAAATCATAACTGAGCAATGTTTTTTGTGGAAGAAATATTAGATTTTTAAGAAATTGTTCTTCAAACTAGTAACTTCAGACCCTTTGGGAAGCTTGGCTGTCTTCTAAGGGAATCATGAGAACAAGGAGAAAAGGAAATAACACTTTTCCATTTTCCTTTCACTGCAGGATTTTGATAATTCTAAGACACAATCATTGATGCTACACATGCATGTAGACATATTTTCCCCTTTTTAAATTATTCCAGTTAATTATTTTGAACATCATGTATGTGATCCTTTATGTTTGTCAAATGTTTTTTTTTTTTTTTTTTTTTTTTTTTTTTTTTTTTTTT
>NW_007732774.1:73521-98322 GCF_000696425.1 Galeopterus variegatus
AGGTCCATCCATGTTGTTGCAAATGGCAGTATTTCATTCGTTTTTATAGCTGAGTAGTATTCCATTGTGTAGATATACCACATTTTCCGTATCCACTCATCCGATGATGGACATTTGGGCTGATTCCAGCTCTTCGCTATTGTGAAGAGTGCTGCAGTGAACATTGGGAAACAGGTATACCTTCGACTTGATGATTTCCATTCCTTTGAGTATATTCCCAGCAGTGGGATAGCTGGACAAATGTTTATATTATATAATTATGGCCTGTAGACTTCTGTGGCCCTAGAAGAGTAAATACTCCTCTGGAATGTAAATTGAAATAATGTGAACCCTTCAATGTGAGATACTGTTCTGGCTCTAAAACATATGAGATGGTCACATACTTTGTGTTGATGATATTTGGCACAGAAGTCAAGAAAAGGTATACTATGGGTACAAAACTACACTAAGTGAATCATTATGCAATATATGCATGTAATGAAACAGCACATTGTGCCTCACAAATATGTACAATTAAATGTCAAAAAATGTTGAGTAAAAAAGCATATAAAATATGCAAAAGATTGGTGTCTAAAGGCTTCTTTCCTTGGACAGACTTAGAAGAAGCACTTTCTATCACCTATATGATAGATGAGTCAAAACATTAGATAGACTCAAAAAATTAAAGATCAGCTTGAATCTTCCTGTGTCCCTTTTCCATGAAGTGTAAAGAGGAAAAGAAACAACTCTAATGTACTCTAAAGAGACTATACTTTTGTTCTTTTACGGTGACTCTGAAACTTTCAAGTGCTTATGATGGTTGAGATAAGGATCCTAATGCATACTAGCTATTCCTCCTTTTCTATTTTAGTTCTAGTCTTGAATTCAGTTAGAATAATGATTCACAAACCAGTCTACACCTTAGAAAATATATCAATATTTACGCATCATACCTAGAGATTTGGATTCAAATAGTCTGGTTTGAGTACCAGCTTCAGTGGGTTTTTTAAAGCTCTGCAGGAAATTTTAATGTACAGCCATGGTTGAAAGCCACTGAGCTCAACTTTTGGAAAGTCCATTCTGCTCTCCCAGAGTTTACGGTCTAGTGAAAAACAGAAGTTACCCAGTTCCTATTGTGCAACTTATCTGACTAATACCACCACTACTGTAAATTTTATTAAGAAAGCTAGTATTTACCAAGTATTAGTACATGTCATATACATCATCCTTAGCAGTAAAATATCATCTTCATCTTGCAAAAGAGAAGAATAAAATGCAGAGGACTTTTGTCATTCTGGGTGACCAGCATCCAAAGAGTCTTCCTAGTTCAGTAAAATTCTATGATAAGTGGGAAGTAGGGTGGACCATAGCAGTGTTTTGGGGACATGTATTCCCTTCCCAATACCATGGCGCCTAGAGTGTTGGCACAAGACTTAAGAACAGCTAATCAGATGCTCCCACCTAGAACTTTCAGGGAGTGGAATAAAAGCCTGGAGTCTGTTGGAGATTACACTGCTATAGTGGTGTGCATAGTCTATTGGAGCAGCAAGTGTCTAATAGCAGCAGGACTGGGGTGATGTCCCACACAAACCATTCTTTTGCCTTGCCTACTCTGGTTTCTGCCAGAGCTTAGTTCTTCACCTTTCTCTTAATTTTATGAACTACTCAATTCTCATTTGATACATTTCTTTTTGCTTAAATTTAACCAAAGCGGGTTTCTATTATTCATCAAAATTAACTCTGACTAGTATACAAAGTACACAAAGGAGAATTAACTTGCTCAAGGTCACCCAGCTAGTAAGTGGTAGAGATTAAATGCAAACTCAGTTCTATCTGATTCAGGTAAGAATCCATAAGCAGGGCCATTTTATTTCAAACCAGGATAACTAAGGCAACACCCCTACAAACCTCAGCTCTACCATCTGAATTATCACATATTCTGTGTGTAAATAAGCTCCTTGGCAGACACTTATCACACATTCAATGGGTGTCTGATACAGTTTTTGACATTGGAGGCCTATCCCAAATTAAGAGTAAAGATCACAGTCTGTAACAGATGTTGTGAAATTGCCTAATATAGACAAGGCAGAGCAATCTTAAAAATGTCCAGCCACCAAATATCCAGATGCTGCCTCTGACAAGTACACATGCAGGGAGGCTTACTCCTTGACTCCAGATTTAATATCTACAGTCAGTAGCAATAGGAAGCTGTTTCATCTATTTGTGCTTAGGGGATATCTACTAGATCTTGTGAGAAAGATAAGGATGGGTTTCCACTTTAATACAACCCTTCCATTACTCTTTAAGCTACTAACATCAATCACGCTTGAAGAACATTATTGAGTCATGCTGCAATCTTCACCTGCCCTCTAACTGTTTTCTCAGAGGAATGACCTCACTGACCTTTTAACATTTTTACTCCTCTTTTTTGAGCTTTGTTAAATAGTCAATAAGTCTTGTATGAATAGAAATAATGAAGAATGTCTATAAGACCTTTATGAAGCTGTTTTTGTGGGCTTGTCCTGTAGGATCTTTGAATCAGCACAGCCTTTACCTGTGGGTCATTCACATTACAGGAACGTGATTTAATATTTCATACAGTCTGAATATGATTTTAAAAACATTTATTAAGCATTTACTACATGCTAGGCAGCATCCTAGGGGGCTTTCACATGTTATCTCACTAAAACATTCACAATGGCCTTTGGAGGAAGGCATTGTAAATTCCCATTTTATTGAAAGTAAACTAAAGCAAGTGACAGGTGATTTGGTTAAGTGATTGGTGATTTGGCCAAGACCATATACAAGAGCACCTCAAAAAGTTCGTGGAAAGATTCATATCAATTCTATTTTTCCACATACTTTTTGAAGAACCCTTGTATATATAGCCAGAAACCAGAAAAAAAGCTTAGAGAAAGAAGCTAAAGGCAAAAAAGTAAAAATTAGTTCAAGGAATATTTCTCCAACCATTCAGACCACACTACTTGGTTTAGGAGAGAAATATATATTAAGGAAAAAATTTAAATGAAGACTTATGAGGGGAACAGAATGCTATAAAATTAGAGGATCCTGAACTGCCTTTTCCTCCCTCTCCTGTACAATTGGTTAGGTGCATTTGTATACTAACGAGCAATTTGTGTTGATGGGAAAAGCAGTCTCTTTCCCATTGCACGCACAGAGAAGGTTACGTCCAGCGCTCACTGCAGATACATTCAGTTAGTTTCCAGTAGCCAGAGAGGTCTGAAAGCTATTTTAGCTCAAAGAAGGAATTACTGTCCAGGACTGTTTTGTCAGAGAAGTGTGACAATTTAGCACATCTGTGGCTGACATTGTCAAGCCAAATGGACAGCCTGATAGCTTCACTTACAAAAGGATCTGCCAGGTTGTGTGCAGTCAGGGAAATTATCCTTCTTCCTTGCCCTGTTTGACCTGGTCCTGCTGCTACAATTTCTACTTGACTGATTTGCATTTCTACCTGAATTGAACAGGCAGGCAATATGTGGGAATAGCAGCCCTGACCCCCATCTCAGTAAAGGAATGGTTAAAACAAAATTAGGCCATGGGCTTAATGTAACCTCAAGCTTTGCTAATTCAAAAAACTAATAGTAAAAACATCAGGAAAACTTATTACAGGAGAGGTCTTCAAAAAGTTCATGGAATATTCATATTACCTTTTAATTATATTTTTCCGTGAATTTTTTGAAGTCCCCTTGTACTTCAGAAAGAGAAGGATTTTTGTAGTAGCAGCAGAAAGTCAATGATTAGATATTTGTTGTGTTCCAAGTCTCCTACAACATTCTAATAAAATTTAATGTTCTAATTAAACAGAAAAATGATATAGAATTTTACACAAAAAGTTTTCAGGCCAATTTTATTGTTCAAACATAAGTTCTTCTTACTTCTGAACAAGAGTAAGGGGAAGAGTCATAGAAATCATAGCATACAAAGAAAAATTAAATGACTTAGAGATTTTTATCTGGAGAAAAGAAGACTTAAGATTATGGGGAGTGATTATGGTATAAAACTGGAAGGAGGATTACAATTTTGACATTTTTTCATGAAAGTCGATATCCATAATATCAATATATTATCATAAAAGAAGTTGTTGAAAAGTCTTTATTCCTTATAATGGCCCCTGAGAGAAGTGATGATCTCTGTGGTTCAGCCAGTCTTTTTTCTGGTGTGTCCTCCCAGTAATCAGCAAAAGAGAGGCACGGATTGAACAGCCCTAAATCACACAGTGAGCAAGTTACCCTTTACCGATTTCTCTTTTCATCTTTCTGCTAACAATGAGAAAGTCCCAGTTTCTAACAACTCCTAATAATTCTTATTAATAAAGTGAGCGAGTAGGGCCCATATTCACAGGAATTAATAGAGCATAGCTAAAATCAATAATATTGTTTAGTTACTGTAGTATATATTTTTACAGAATAACTTTCTGTTTAAGGCCAAGTGATAATGGTTTTCCATTTCTGGTAATGACAAGTATCCTTGTTAAGTAAATGAATAGAGTTTAATTAAAGGAAATATAAGTAACTAATTATACAGATACAACTTGGATGATGTCATGAATGTAGCAACATCTTAAGGTCTCATTTGTATAAATTAGGTTTAAAAATGTTTCAGCAGTTGACAAGATAACTTCTTTTGAGTGGAAATTTTCAAGGTGAGGCTTGTAGCTGTTTGGTATGATGCTGTGGAGTAACTGCTACACTGGATGGAGGCAGGACTCAATGACCTCTTATGTGTCTTCAACCTTCAGATTTTATGATTCTTTGGTTTCCTTTCTTTGTACCTTTATTCTCAGCTTTTGCTATGCTAACAAACAAACCCAACATATTTCAATGGATTACAACAACAACAACAACACATTTGTTTCTTGCACTTGTTACATAAAGGCTGTAAGTCAGGGCAGGCTCTGTTCCAGGTCTGCTATGAATCTGCTCCACATGTCTTCCAATTCTCAACCATATGATAAGAAAGCCCTTTGTACAATATGCTGTTTCTAGCAGCAGGGAGAAATCAAATTCAAAGCTTCTTCTTGGATGCAACCTACGTCTTGTTCATTCAAGGCTGTTGGCCACAGCAAGTCATATGGCTAGTCCTGCCATTAGGACCTAGAGGAGGCACTGCAAGTCATATGACAAAGGATGTAGAAGTATAATCCGTTTATAAGAGTGGAAAGGAAAAGGAGAGCTATGAACAGCATTACAATTTGCCACAGAACTATTCAGGCTGGGGACATGTGGATCATAATTAAAATATTCCCAGCAGGGTGCAACTTTAGACATCAATACTTCCAATTAAAATGACAATGAGATATGGCTCTGTCATGCCTCCACATAATTAAAAAAGAATAGATAAAATAAATAGAAGTAATTTCAAGGAATTTCTGTTATGACAAATGTTAACATGAGGCAAAGAAAGAATTAAGGGCATTGTAATAGATTTTACTTTTAGTGTGTTTTTTTTTAAATTTCCCTTTTGTTTTTCTCATATGCAGGATGTAAGGCTGCTGGATGTAGCGGAATGAACATGAAGACACAGTACAGGCATATACGTGACACTGAAAGAATTCCTTCCCACTCTGCGTTATCTCTCTAAGACGCCTTCCACCTCTGATATGCATTGAACTTGGATAAGAAACGCTGCAAACCTTTGTCAAATAACTAGAAAGAGAAAGAACCATTGCTAGTATTATTTATACCAGCTAAAGTTAATAAACTTTGTGCATTCATTTATGATTGTTGTGTGGAGTAGACTTTCTGCAATTATTCTACAGAAGATGACAACCCAGATTAGGTTTTACTGAAATGAGAAGTGAGAAAAACAAATACCTAATTATAACAAAGGCATTGTAAAAGAAAGATATCGCTTATGTCAAACTCTACAGCACAAGGCAGGTATTAACTACAGCAAGCTCTCTAAAGTTATTTTGGGGTAGTGGAAGGGCAGGGGTTTTAAAGATAGTTTTAATTCCTAGCTGCTTCAGTTACTAGGCTGGCAACCTTGTGTAAACTTCCAATCTCTATTGACCACAATATACTCCTCTGTAAAATAGGGACAATGATACTTACCTCTATTTTAATAAATATTGATTAAAAATGCCTACTGTATGCTGGGCATTGTTCTAGGCTTTGGGAATGCAGCCACGAGCAAGATAAAAAGTCCCTGTTCTCATGATGTTAAGCTTCTAGAAAGGAACACAGACAATAGATTAATACACACCATAATACCAGGTGGTATTAAGTGGAATGAAGAATAATAAATTGTAGGGAGAGCAGCCAAAATCAGCTAGACAAGGTGGTCAGGGAAGGCCTCTCTGACCAGAGACCGGATGAAGAGAGAGAGAGAACCACAGGGCTCTCTGGGGGATAAACACTCCAGGCAGAAGATATAGAAAGTGCAAAAAACTCAAGGAAGGAATGAAGTTGTTATGTTCAATGTAGAAAGCTAATGTGGGTAAAGCAATTTAAGGAATGGGGATAGTGACAGGAGATGAGGAGATAGACATAAGTAAGCAGAGACCAGATTATGCAGAAACTCTCAGGCCCAGGTTGAGACTACATGTTAGTGTGAGCAGGATAATAAACCAGGAGACAGACTGGTGCAGGAGAACTATCTTAGAGATAGCACATAACTTATTTAAGAAAAATTAAATTTTCCTTCCCTTGTCCCTCTCATGGTAAACTATAGCATTCTTTTAGAAAATCTAAAGACACATTGAAGCATGAGCCCTTGGAACACAGACACTTGTGAAACTTTTCGGGGATATTTTGTTCTCTTTAATATGGAGACGTAGTAGAGTTATTTGATTTCCTGGTTTGACTCCCATGTAAACCTCATAATCTCCCCTAAATCATTCATCTGCCAAAAAACTGGATTGGTTGCATGCAAATGATCATCCCTACAATAACCAGATCATATTCAGGTTTTACTGTGCCCAATAACATTTGATAAAGGGAATACCAAGTTCTCTATAGAGACAGTTATCTCTCCAATCTAAGGGAATGTTGAAAGTATCTCTTTCTTCCCCCAAACAAAAAACAGATACCATGATAATATAATATTATATGTGTAGAAGTAGGGTCACATCTCAAAAATTCCTTGTTAAAATATGAATAGGTGAGTATCTCTTTCTTCCCCCAAACAAAAAACAGATACCATGATAATATAATATTATATGTGTAAAATTAGGGTCACATCTCAAAAATTCCTTGTTAAAATATGAATAGGTAATGTTAAATGTATAATATGATAGGCTGGTGATAATTTTGTGTGGACAAATCAACAGATTAGTTAATGGTCACCTAGATGGCCCTGAAGATCATTCCAATACAGAATGAATGAGTTTAATTTGGGAAAATAGAGGGAAAAAGGATCTGAGGAGGTTGGGACTCAATGATTGCTGGCTGTGAGATTCAGAGACTTGCAGACGGAATGAGGATATGGGCAGAAACACAAGATTTTTCCTGTTTATGTGCCTTTTCATCTTTCCATCTGGAGTGTTTCCTCAACCCCTCCAATATTTATACTGCTTTTAGGGGCCAATTCAAATGTTGTCACAGTCATGAAGCTTCCCTGATTCCCCAGCAGAGACAATTTCTCTTCTGAAATTCTATTGGCTTACCTGTGCATCTCTTATGATATGGAGCACTTCCTTCCTTGGATTTTAGTTACTTTTCAATGCATGTCTTGCATCCCCTAGTATTATAAAAATTCTTTGAGGCTAAGACTAAGTCTGATTAATCTTTGTATCTCCATTCTCTAAATTTTAGGGGTTTAGCATAGTGATTTACCCATAGTAGGTATCCAATAACTGGTAATCACATGGATGGATAAAATGGGAGGAAGGAAGGAAGGAAGGAGGAAGGAAGGAGGGAAGGAGGGAGGAAAGGCGAGCCTATCAGTTGTGTCCCTGTGGCCTGGCCTAGAAGACTCCTGTTGGAAAGAAAGAAAGAAAGAACTACTTGGAACATTTCCTATTTTGTTTCTTCCTGGACAGCCCTGTCATCTCAGTGGACATCAACAACATAGATTCTCTAGATAATCCAAGAAAAGAAAAACAATGTAATTTTTTCCAGGAACTGCTCCCTGATTTTTCATACCAACCCAACTGATTTGATTCAAATATTACCCTGGTCCTGCTCCTTCTCTCAGTATAATGAGATGACAGGACATGTAACAACTAGAGGAAGGTTTTATTTTCCAAGAGACATCTCAGAATATGCTCTCAATAGTTAATTGCAAAGCTGGCAGTGGGTAAAGGCCAGGAGTGATTTATGACTCAGTAGCAATCAAAAGAGAAACGTGCTTAGTGGCATGAGTTAAAATAATGTTGCAATGCTCCGAATCTTTAAAGTTCAACAATTTAAGTTAAGAGAAAGCAAGTTGTACTTGATAAGCAGACAGCATCCCAAGTATGTGGAAGTATAATCAAACTAATAATGAACTGAGCTGGAAGCAGAAGGGGGGTTGCTGATCAGGAAAGAAGAGTGAATTGAATTTTCCAGAGAGTAGAGATGTTCACTGAACAGGGAGCCACAGTTGGGCAGAGAAGCTTTTTAAGAAAACACACAGTGAAACTGTGACTTGCTCTGGGAATTTTGACAGCTCAAAGGCAGTCAGAAAAAAAAAAAAATTGTCAGTCTTGCTCCTCATTTACTCTAATGTTAAAGTCACTCTTGAAATTGAACTCAGTTGAACTCCATGGTCTCTAGGAACAGCCTAAAATAAATGTTTTAAACTTATTTCTTTTCTATCTGCAGACCAGAATCAACACGGAATTTTAAAATAAAGCAAAAAATTTAATATTTTATACTTTAATCATGGCTTCACGTACTCAATTACAAGCTTAAATCTACCAGCTCTCCACTTGTGTGCATGCATATGTGCATATGAACATGTCTGTATATGTGTGTTTGTTCAGTGAATTGATGAAAAAAGCATAAACTTAGAAGTCACACGGAATTGATTTAGTATCTCACATTTGCCTCTTTATAACTGTTGACTTTGGACAAGTCCTAAACTCCTCAAGCCTCAGTTTCCTCATTTCTGTAAAGGGAATAGAAATGGGACATTCCTCATTGAAATGTTGTGATTACTGAATGTGATAAGAAATGTAAAGTACTTATCACATCACGGTGAGTAAATAAAAAATCTCAGCTATTGTAGTTATATTGTTATATCACATTCGCTTAATCTTTGGAATTATTTTCAGTTCTTTAAAATTTCTACCATTTAAGTGAAATATCATGCTGCTGATACTTATGTACCAACATTTCTAGCTCACCAGCTAGAAAGGTGGCCCTTTAGATCAGGAAAACCTGAGGATAAATAAAAAAAGAACACAGACCTAAATAGTTTTATCAAAGTGTGTTCTAGTCGTCAAGATTGAAAAGGTAGCAAGCCTAATAATATTAGCTTGGGATCAATTTTATTCATATCTCCCAGGCTACTTTCCCTTAACCTCCTGAATTCATCTCCAAGCCTATAATCTTTTCTCAAATACAAAGGAAGAGACCATTGAAAAGAGGGCAAAAAAGTGAATGAAACACAGTACGATTCATGTATGGGGCCATTTCTCTTTGTAGTTTTCTGACCGTGGGAATTGACAAACTGTAGCAAATGGCAAAGAAGTAAATCTGGGAAGAATCTCTAAAGGCATTTGTAGCCTTAAACAGATATGTTCTGTTCTTAGAAGGTTTGGGCATAGTTTTTTTCAAACTATGATGATGAGTATTGATAATAATTAAATTTATAAGTGACTATTAAGTAAAAACAACTTGCTAAGTATTTTGTATTTATTGTTGCATTTAATTTTCACAACTAAAGTGAAGATACTACTATTTTTTATAATTTTAAAAATGAGAAAGTTGATGCTCGGAGACAACACAGCAGTAAGTGATAGTGCAGGACCTGAGCTCTACGGTTAGAGCTCGTATCTGCTGCCCTGTGCAACCTGTGGATCAGACCTTTCAGCCAATGAGCCCTGAGGATCTACTCTGCAGTCCTGTACCAGCTACCGGCAATATCAGGGTGAGTAAAGCATGGCTCTGTCCTTGAGGAATGCCCTGGTGCAGGAGAGAAAAACTTAAATGAAAGTCAGTGCAATGTGGTAAGCTGTGGTTGTGAGGATGCACAGACTACTATGCAGGAGATGCACCACCACTGACAGCTGGCAGAGGAATGTCCTAAGAGGGGGGTGATAGCTAAGCCTGCAAAGAGCAAGGGAATAACAGGTACATATGGGCAAGGTTAAAATGATAAAGACATTAGGGCACATGTATGTATGGTGAAAGATAAGCTTTACAGTAAGAGAAGCCAAGATATGAGACTTGAGAAGTGGCAGGACCAGATCATAGAGAACCTAAGACATTATGCTGAGGATATTGAATGTTGTCATCCTGAGTCTAAGCAGAGGAAGCCACTAAGGCTTTTAATCAGGAAACTGATATGATCATATTTAAATTTTATTTATTTATTTTTCTAGAAAGACTTTCTAGTTTTATTTTCATATTTTGTTATTTTAGCATTTACTTGTACATATTTATGGTGTACACCGTGTTGTTTCAATACATGCATATACTGCGCAATGATTCACTTAGGGTAAATATAGTTTTGTAACCATTAGTCCACCACTTCTACTCCTCCTTCCCTCTTGGCCTCTGGTAAACATTATTATACTCTTTACTTGTATGAGAACTGTTGGGGACCTGTAGCCCCACACCCCTTCTTGTGTGACCAGGCCTACGTGACAATCTGCGTATGTCAGATGTCTGTGCTTATGGGATATCTGCCTCATAATCTGTGCCTGGGACGCTGTGCTCCTGGCTATGCAAGTCTACTCAAGAGTGACCTCTTATCTCCTTTCTAGTTTCTGCTTTCTTGTAAAGATTGGGGGCTTCTTTGCATCAGAGATTTTCTGACTTTGTTTCTTCTCAAGATCTTATCGTATTCCTGCATTCCTAACTCCTTACAATATGCCTGCTTTTTCCTATATAAGATGTAACCTAAGAATCAATAAACGAGACTTGATCAGAATACTGTCTTGTCTCCCATCTCTCGCATCTCTTGTCCCATCCAATTCCCACTCCCCCCTCCAGGGTCTGCGTTGAATATCCCGCGGGTCAGGACAGAGAACTACATTTTTTTTTTTCTTTTAGAGTCCATATATGAGTGAGATCATGTGGTATTTGTCTTTCTGTGCCTGGTTTACTTCACTTAACATGATGGTTTCCAGTTCCATTCATGTTGTTGCAAATGACAGAATATCATTTCTTTTTATAGTTGAATAGTAGACATACTGTTCCCAAGACAATCTGAGATTTTGCTTAGTAAGTTACTTTGGGTTTTTTTTGTTTTTTATTTTATTTTATGCATTTTATTTATTTATTTTTTTATTATACGTACCTGTGGGATACGATGATTTTCAATAATTGTGTACAATGTGTGGTGGTTAGATCAGTATAGTTAGCTTATTCATCATTACAATACAAAATCATACTTTATGTCCTTTGGCCAATTCCTCATTAACCTCTCTCCCTCCCTTCCTCCCCTTCTGTTTTCCACCTCTAGTTTTCTAAAAGTTCAACATATTACTGTGACTGTTGTTTCTTTCTTTCTTTCACTCTACCTCTCTTTATTGTTCATTTGTTTATTCATGGATTCAGCTCCCAGTTATGAGTGAGAACATGCAGTATTTCTCTTTTTGTACCTGAGTTGTTTCACTTACAATAATTTTTTCCAGGCTTATTCATGTTGCTTCAAATGGTAGAATTTCATTCTCCTTTATGGTAGAGTAGTATTCCATTGTGTATATATAGCACAATTTCCTTATTCAGTCATCCATCGATAGATGTTAAGGTTGGTTCTATCACTTGGCTATTGTAAACAGAGCTGCAATAAACATGCAAGTGCAGGTATCCCTCCAACCAGATGTTTTCCAATCCTCTGGATATATCCCCAGTAGAGGGATTGCTGGATCATATGGAAATTCTATCTGTAGTTGTTTAAGAAACCTCCATACTGTCCTCCATAATGGTTGAACTAATTTACAGTCCCATCAACAGTGCAGGAGGGTGTCTCTCTCTCCACATGCTTGCTAGCATTTGTTATTCTCTGTCTTTTTTATCATAGCCAGTCTGATTGGGGTAGAGGTGATATCTCAAAGTGGTTTTGAATTGCATTTCCCTGATGATTAGTGATGTTGAGCACTTTTTCATATACCTGTTGGCCATTTGTATTTCTTCTTTTGAAAAATGTCTATTCAGCTCGTTTGCTCATTTTTTAATTGGATTATTTGATTTTTTTTTTTTTCTGTAGAGTTGCCTGAGCTCTTTGTATTTTCTGGATATTAATCCCCTATCAGATGTATATTTTGCAAATATTTTCTCCCATTCTGCAGGATGTCTTTTCACTCTATTGATTGTTTCCTTTGCTGTGCAGAAGTTTTTTTTTTTAGTTTGATATAACCCTACTTGTTTATTTTTTCTTTTGTTGCCTGTGCTTTTGGAGTGCTATTCATAAAATCATTGCCCAGTCCTAAATCCTGGAGCATTTCCCCTGTTTTCTTCTAGGAGTTTTAAAGTTTCAGGCCTTACATTTAGGTCTCTAATCCATTTGACTTGATTTTGATATATGATGAGAGGTACTGATCAAGTTTCATTATTCTACAAATAGATATCAAGTTTTCCTAGCACCATTTATTGAAGAGGCAGTCATTTCACCAATGTTTTTGGTGCCTTTGTCAAAGATCAGTTGGCTGTAAGTAAGAGGGTTGATTTTTGAGTTCTCTACCAGCTCTGCAACCTTGGTTATGTTGCTGCATACCTCTTTAGCCCAATTCTTCATCTGTAAAACGGGAATAAAAAGAGTAGCTATCTCATAAGGGAGTGGTGAGAACTAAATGAGGTCATGAAAAAAAAAAAACACATATACAGGGGCTTGGCATAGAGTAATCCCTCAATAACTGTTACATATTATTTACTTTCCATGGATGAAGGTTGGAAAACCCCAAGGAAGACCCCAAAGAAGAACAAATGAGTATCATCAGTGATCACAAATGCATTTGGAGTGTCCTAATATAATTTAACAAGGGGAAAGATATATCAATCTAGGAATGTACAAAAATATATTTAATTTCATTTTAACATAGGGTGCTAGTTACAATTTTACAATGCCTTTGGATGCAAGATAATGCAACCCAACACCTTTGGCTCCCTTAGCACCCATTGCATATCTCAAACGCAGCACTGTTATGCATTATCATCATTGTTTCACCTGCTGTACCTTACCCTGGACTTTGAGAAACTTGAAATCATGTTTCTTATCTTTGCCCCCTGAAAATACTATAGATAGTTTTACCAATAATTTGATTGATCTGTATTCCCATCTCTTTTAGGATAGAGATCTTTAGCATTCCTGGTAAGTCCTGGGAATGGCTGTTCTTCTTGCTCATGGATGAATGGTATATGGCTTTATAAAAGCCCATGATTTCCAACAGAAAAATATCTCGTGTCTGAAAGCAGAGAAGTACTATTTCAGATATGACTTGTCTGTTCACTGAGTTATGAGGCAGAGTTCCTCAAGAGAACCTTGGCTCATCTGTAAGTTTAGCCTGCCTGCCGTGTTCTGAAAGCATTCTTTCAGATAAAAAAAAAAATTGTTTCTATTAGCAGAACCTGTCTCCAGGTGGACGTATACCTTCTTGACCTTTTCTATGCAGCATTATGGCTCCTGGATCCTCCCCACCCCAACCTCGCCCCAAGTGTATCTTTCTGGGCTACAGAGGGCTTTCAGGTTTTATCAGTCTTAGTCCTTTTAGGTACTGGCTCTAGGTTACACCCAAAGCACTTCATTTTTTTTTCACTTTCCAGTCAGATCATAACTCGTTATTGAACTGAGCATAGAACTCACCACGGTAGAAGCAAATTAAAGGTTGGTTTAGAACCAAATTACCTGTTGGGTTGCAAGTAAGATATGCTTACACCATTTTAAACAATAGAGGTATAGATGATTTACATTTTAATTGAAATGCAGCTATCTTAAAGTCTTATTGACAAATTATTGGTCCCAAATAATATAATACTATTACAAATGAGTATCACTACATAAGGTAGGACAAAAAAAAAAAAAAAACTAAAAATCACACAAAAAACAAAACTTCACAAGAGACAAAATTGATGTTAATATAACTAAATTAACAGTGAATTATAATCAAGAATCAATGTTACAGTATATGCACGTATTGAAATAATATGTTGTAGGGCCAGCCCGGTGGCGCACTGGATAGTGCGCCGCTTGGGAAGCGCGGCGGCGCTCCCGCCCCAGGGGTCGGATCCCACATACAGACCGGTTCCCGCTCACTGGCTGAGCGAGGCGCGGGAGCAACACCGAGGGTTGCGATCCCGTTGCCGGACACGGAAAAAGACAAAAAAAAGACAAAAAAAAAAAGAAAAGAAATAATACGTTGTACCCACAAGTATGTACAAATAAATGTGAAAATAATTTGGAAAAAAGAGTAAAAGTTCCATGAGGCCAGCGGAAAAAAAGAAAAACAAAAAAACAGAATAGTAGTAATTAAAAGCCATAACCAACCTAAAACACTTGTAATGTTCAGTTAACACATCCTCTTTCCCTCAATTTCTAAGTATTCTGTCTGTACCAGTTGCATTTTTCAACAAGGACAGGCCTTTGGCGGTAGCCAGATGGAATTCAGTAGAATAATAAATTGAATCTTCAATAAACTTGAGAAATGTCTGATTTTACAACAAAAACTGCCAAATATTAGTAATCCTTAATACATATTTTAATGTTAATTGGTATAGCCTTTAGTCTATACAGTTGAGGATATTCCCATTATTGGCCATTTGGTACCTAGTCTACTAAGAAGCTCACCTGTGGGATTTCAGAAATACTTTGTTATTAATACATGTTTTGCAATGACTTCTTTACTATCCTGAAATAAAATTGTAAAATAATACAAAGTACCTATACACGTAATCTTGAAAAAGCAACATAAATCCTAAATTTAAGATATAAAAAGAAAAAAATTAATAAAATAATACATAATATATAAAAACCTGGGCATGGCTCCCCTAAAAATCATAATAAAGCAGTTGAGTGCTTTCTCCTGGTAAGTTTATTATTATTATTATTAATTTTTTGACAGCTGGTAGCAGGGATTGAGCCATGCACCTTGGTGTTATCAATACCATGCTTTAACCAACTGAACTAATTGGCCAGCCCACCCCTGGCAAGTTTAGATTTTGTAAAATAGGACATTAAACTGATATATTTTCAACACTTTTTCTTATAGTAGATATTTTTTGAGATCATAAATATGCACATACATATTCATATCATCATCACCAGGAAAGTGACAACTGCAGAACAATACAGGTATAATTGTATTAGAGCCACAAATAACATAAGTAGCACTGTCAACACTATATGATTTTCCAAGGTAAAGTCAGAGCACTTATTTTGTGCTAGGTACTGCTCTAAGCACATTACATTATTGATTCATTTAATTCTCAAAACACTTTGGGATAGATACCATTACCGTTTCCAATTGACAGCTAAGGAAACTGAAACATAGAGTGGTTAAGTATTTTGCCCAAAGACACACACTGCTACTAAATTAGGATCTTTGCTTCAGAGTCAAGTTGCATGGCTCCAGAATACTTGCTTTTAACCCTTCTGTTCTGTCTCTTGGTGGACAATTCCTGATAAAGCTCCTAAGAAAACAAAAATGTTCACTCTTCCCCCAATTATCCAGCTGCTGCATTTCTGGAAAAAAACAATGTATATGTATATTAAAATTGTGTAATAGATTCTTCACATCATATGAAAATAGAGTTGAGTTCTAGGCTCAGATTCCTACAAGTTGCTTTTTTACTTGCATGAATGTCTGGAGAGCTATTCGTATTCATCATACTGAATACGGAACAAGTCGCCTAACTCTGCTGCTTGGAGCTTCAGAGGACATTTTGTTCTGTGCCTAAATTCAGCCAGAATAGCTCTGCTTTTATCTATTTTATGTACTGGGGCTCCAGGCAAGAATTTTCCTGGAAATAATAAAATGATACTTAAAAAAAAAATTTAAAACTATTGCTCCAGACTGGCCAGACTCACTGCTCATTTCTTTTCACTGGGCGTAACAGAACACCTGTCTGCAGTTCCTACCAACTGCTACCACCTTCTTTCTCTCTGCAGAACTCTCAGCTTCCTATGCTGCTAGTTGTTTCTTTGTCCTGATCAATGTTCACTAGGCCTTTGTGCCCCTCCAGACCTGTCTGTCCCTTATAAATTCAGTTAGCTGGTTGTCATGAGTAGCACACTGGACCTCACTGGTCATCTGTGATGCTGGGAGCCTGCTCTGCCACCAGGGTTTCAGGTGGAGGGCAACACATTGTGCTGGAAGCAAAAATAAGCCTGTTATTGCTAATAGAGTCCTGGACTAGGAGTCAGGAGACATAGTTCTCTGCCATCAATTAGCTGTGTGGCCTTGAGCAAATCACTCCCTCTGTCCCTTGGTTTCAGTCTCTTCCTGTGTAAAATGAGGAGACTGGTATTCAGGATTCCAGGGGACCTTTGCATCTCCAACCCTCTTTGTTTCTCTGATACCCATGGTTGACTGAGGTTAGCAAGGTGCTGTGTACAGCTCCAAGGCAAGGTCAGTTGCACAGCCAGCTGAAGACAAGCAAGAAATACTTTTCTGGGTATTTTTTCTGGCTTGCATTTTTTTGTTTTTATGTACACATAAGCTACCAGGGTTTTTGTGACCTTTTTAAAGCATCAGCAAGAGATGGCACCTCAAGGGAATGGATCGAATGGTATGAACAATAGCAGTAATAGCAATGCTTTAAGGAAAATGTATTTTAGAATAAGCTTTTGCCTGGATTCTATTGTCTACTTACCCACTGCATCCTCCTTGCTCCTTTCCTCTTCAGAAAATTTGTCTGTGAGGCTGCTCAAGGAATTTTTTTTTTAAAGTGAATGAGTGTGGATCAAAAAGAAGAAGAAGAAATGGGGGCAGGAGGAAATTTTATAAGGTGATGATTGATATGTCAAGTGTTGCTTCTCAGGACCAAAATAAAAACGCTGTAATAAATACTGATGCCAAATGCTATTATCAGGATATAGATGGGAGAATTTCACAGCAAATTAGGGGCTTCCAGTGAGACATTAGCGTGTTACATTCTAGAAACAGACCTGTGCTGGGAGTGGGACAACTTGGATCTACCTTTGTCTCTTACTAATTGGGTGACTTTGGGCAAATCAATAATTATGTTGGGTCTCAGTTTCCTCACTGACAAACATTATTATCGCCGATGTTTTCTTTTATTAGCTGCAGACACTTTGTATCAGAACTCCTTTACCAATTTTAATATTAGTAAAGTTCTAATATTTGAAATAGATAAAAGGGGAGCTACCCTGCCCCTTCTTGTCAACTGCTCCCCATGGTGGACCCTAGATCACCTCTTCAGGAACCTTAAGGATATTTGAAAACCATCAGATTACATCCTCCCTAAAGTCTCTTCCACTCTAAAGTATCCTTTCATATATTCAACAAACACTTACTGTGAGCCTCGTCTGTACCACTCTATTAGGCATTGGGTATACAAGATAAACAGGACATCATCCCTGCCTTCCACAGTTTTGTCCAATACTTACCAAATACCCTTCTGATTATTACTTGCTTTTTAATGTGGAGACTGTGAAGGCCAGTGAATGAAAATATTCCTAGATAGTTATAGTTATCTATATAAATTACTGAAATGGTATCTGGCTTAGGCATTAGTCTCCTAAAACTAGCTTCATGTGATCTCAACAATAAGTATGGTGACTAATACCGAATTTCAGATTTTGCAAGTCTGTGGAGAAGACAGACCTCAGATTATGGTGAATTCATTAAAGTAAGTGCCTCTTTGCAGCCAGCTTCAACACCCATATTCAATAATCCTCTTTTATTATGTGGCCCAGTGGTCCCCAGCATCTCGTGGTGAACATTTTCAGGGACAGCAAAGCTACTGACTAATTTGAAGATAGCTAAAATATATCTCATAAATTTCAGTGACCAGGGTAGATAATGAAGCTCAAGAATGTCACTTGTTGTCCAAAGAGAAGAATGACTACAGACTTGTATACTCCTGATCCTCCTCAATTAACCCTGTACTATCACCCTGAGATTTTTTTGGAACCATAGAAGTATTCATAAAATATGTGTCTAAGTTAAAATTGATCATGCTAAAGGAGCAATATCTATTTGGAGATATATTGGGATCTGTTGAAAAGAGAGTCTGATTACTTTGTGATACTAGTCACCAAACATGGCAGTTTAAAATGTGGCCATAATTTCTTTGACACTTTTTAGAAAAAGGTGGGAATATATTTTATTTTATCTTGAGTCTAGGCAAACTGTGACTACTTTGACCCATTGGGCATGGGTAGAAGTGAGTATATGTGATTTCTAATGCTAGGTCATAAAATTCATGCAATTTTTACCTTATTCACTGGACACTTAAATTTGAAGCCCTTTCCACCATGTAAGAAATTCAACTACGGGCTGGTCCCATGGCTCACTCAGGAGAGTGCAGCGCTGGTAGCGCCGAGGTCATGGGTTTGGATCCTATATAGGGATGGCCGGTGAGCTCACTGGCTGAGCGTGGTGCAGACCATACTGTGCCAAGGGTTGCAATCCCCTTACCAGTCAAAAAAAAAAAAAAAAAAAAAAGAAATTCAACTACCTTGAGGCCACCACACTCTGAGGAAGCCTAAGTCACATAAAGATGCCATGTGTAGCTGCTCTGCCTGATAGTCTCTGTTGAGTCCCCTCTTTAAGTCATCCCAGCCCAGTACCCAGACATATGAGTGAAGAAGTGTTCAAATGATTCCAACCCCAGCCATTCAAGTCACATCTAGCCTTTGGAGTCTTTCCAGTTGAGTTTCTAGACATCATAGAATAGAGACAAGCCACCCCTCCTTGGCCCTGTCTGAATTCTTGACCCAAGAAACAATGAACATAATTCAAGGGTCATTGTTTTATGCCACTAAGTAGTGGGTGATTTGTTATGCAGCAATAGATAACCAGAACACCAGATGAGGTCTAATTAAGTATTCTCTCTGCCACAGATGTAGTTCTTATACCTTAGCCTAGGAATGCAGAAAAGGAACGTTTTTAGTGGAGATTCCTCTGAACTACAGGGAGAGGATAGATATGACCTGGAAATAAGGGACCTATGAAAAATTGCCCATGGATTAGATACTCAGTCCTTGAAGACTGGCAGAGCTGGAGAACATAATGTCAGCGGTCCCTCCATCATCCGCACTACTCTGTAACCCTCATTGATAAGGCAGGCTGATGTGAGGCTCTAGTTCATTGTGGCCAAATTTAATTTCCACAGATAAATTCATTAAAATTCAAACCACCAAATGACCAATTCTCCAAAAACCATCAAAAACCTTAAACTAGGTCTAGGACAACTCACCTCTCTCAATTTACCAAGAGCAGGAGTTTGGAGCCAACCACAACCCAAACAACAGAATAGGTTTCCTGATTTGGCACACTGCTAATCCATTTTCACTGCTGGATACCATAACCAGTAGAGACACCATAACCCAATAGAGCAAACAGCAGAGAGGTTCCTGGATCTGAACTCCGGTAAAATCAAGGTACATTTTATTGGTTTTAGAGAATTATTCAGCAAATTCTTCTTTGCAAATATTTAAGAAACACATTTTGGGACTATGATGCATTCCCAGTCATACTTTTGCTTCATTGGTCCCTTTGCCTCATCTGGCCCAGCTTAAATGGTATACAAACTGCTATTCCAGTCATAGATAGGTCTTCTGGCTACTTTTGAAAATTTTTATTCTGTGGGGATGCGAAGAGGCATCCAACGGACTATTAAAAATTGTGCTATTCGGGGCACAGGGAATGTGCACACTTCTTATGTTAGCTTCTTGGAAAACTGTAAGAAAAGTGGGCTCCCTTAACTGAAAAGTCACCACCTTTGACTTAGAATGAAGCTTCTGCAGGTATGTGCATGGTGAACAGGAAGAAACCTATAGAAGGCAGGTAAATCACCCTGAAGAAACATGAAGTGATAGATCACAGTGGGCCTGGATTCCCTTGCATACAAATACCCTTCTCCAAATCATACAATTGTCTCTGTACTGTAAGTCAAATATAAACCTCATTATTTTACCATCATATGGTTTCCATATCCTAGTAAGTGAGACTTCTTAACCTTAGAGAGAATGCTAAGTTATAGGAAGGAAAAGGGTATCCATTTTAATCATAGTCCCTTAAACTCACAAAACCATAAGCCCTGCTAAAATAGAACATTGCACTTAAAAGCTTTGGGCTAAACTAAGGAGCAAGCACTGTTTATTGGTATTCATCATGGTGCAGTCAGTATTTTCCTTCACAGGAAAGAATTTTTAAATTCCACATGAAATATAGAAATGCATGCTGCTTTCCTAGCTATATTTATTTGACCCAGTATGCTCCTCTCTTATTTAATTTTAATTGCATGAATCTACACATTGAATAGAGTTCCATAGCCTGATTTAATAAATTTTTTCCATTTGAACCAAGGGGTCCATCCTATTATTGGTCTTTTAAACTCAGCAGGCCTACCTACACACGAGACCATGACTGACAGATAAAAGTAAGCCACAGACAGCATCTAGCAGTCTAGAAAAACACCTCAGACTTCTCCCAGTTATTTTCAGATCACTGCTTGCCTTTGGCACTGCTTCTCTGGTTTCTCAACTCTGTGCCCTGGATTCCAGACTTGCTCCTGGCCCTTCGGAATATGCCATTCCACAGGCCTCTCTTTGTAGTTTAGTCTTCACTTTCCACTTGGCATTCACTGAACCATATTAACTGATTAAATCCCAGATGATTTAGCATTACAATTATAGAAACTGTCTGTGGAACCAGACTGCCTGTCTTCAAATCATCTTCCACTGTTTCCTAGTTTTGTGATCTTAGGCAAGATGCTTAAATTGTCTGTGCCTCTGTTTCCCTAACTTCAAAATGGCACTGGTAATAGTACTGGCCTCCAAAAGTTGGCATAAGATGTAAGTGAGATTTTATAGTTAAAGTCCGAAAGTCCTAGCTTCATAGTGAGCACTTGATAGAAGTTCATCTGCTGCTGCTCACTTCAACCCACTGACAATGGGAGAGGGATTGATAAACTTCATGTCAGTGTTTCCTGAATTGTTCTAGAGAACTCCAAATCCTTAAGAAACTAATAGGTTTTCTGGGGGAGAAAGATCATCTGCTGCTGCTCACTTCAACCCACTGACAATGGGAGAGGGATTGATAAACTTCATGTCTGTGTTTCCTGAATTGTTCTAGAGAACTCCAAATCCTTAAGAAACTAATAGGTTTTCTGGGGGAGAAAGGTCTGATATAAAACATTTTGTGAAATGCTAGGTTAAAAAAGTCAAACTGAATATTACTCAGCCATAAAAAAGAATGAAATTCTGCCATTTGTAGCAATATGGATGAATTTAGAGAAATTCATATTAAGTGAAATAATCCAGGCACAGAAAGAGAAATACTGTATGTTCTCATTCATAAGTGGGAGCTAAAACAATAAACATATAAATAAAAGAAAGAAAGAAAGATACATCATTCACAAAAAATACATCGAACTTTCAAAAGGACAACTGGAGTTACTAGAAGCAGGAAGGGATGGGAAGGAAGGAATGGGTGAAGGGCCACGAATAGCAATGATGGTGTTTATTATTGAATATAATAATTATTCTGATGTGAGCATCACATATTGCACACTAGTATTGATGTTGAACTCTGTACCCCACAGATATGTACAATCAACTTTATTACAATAAAAATAAATTTAAAAAGAAACAATACAATATAAATATTTTGAAAAAAATTAAAAATCAAACTGATTTCTTAAATTCTGAACCACCCAGAACCTTTATTATAAAGTAGGTTGTTCTTGCTCCTCAGGGTAGAAACTACTACTAAGTAGTGTGTTCAAATTCAAACCTAGGGCTACTGCCTCTGACCCAGTCCTTGTTCACGGAACTACCTGACTTCCTGTGTCATTGAGTGCTTCTCCTAAAAATTTGGAGTGGTCTCTTCTCTGAAATAATTAGTGAGCTATGAGTTGCTTCTCTGTTTCAGAAGTGATTGTTATCAATTACGGAAGTATTAACAACACTTCCCATCTGCCTCTAGTTTCCAGCTAAGAATGTTAATTAAAACACAAATCCATCCAAGAGTTGGAGACATTTATTACTGAAGATATTTACCTATGATTCTAGTAAAAATGACCAGAATGTGTTCAGTACAAAATATAGATATTGATTTCACATTTCACTATATATGCCAATAATTCTTTTCTTAGAAAATTATTTACCCCAATGACAATGTGAGGGAGCTGTAGGTATTTCCCTCCTTCAGTGATTGACATAGTTCACCAATTTTCCTCAGAAATAATATATACTATCAGATTCTTACATGCATTAAATGACATACGAGCTACAGAAGAGAGGTTGTACCACCTCACCAACTGATGAAACAGAAAATAGAACTAGGTGCTGTAGACTGGATGCCCCCCACCCCATCCTCACTGAGGCTTAATCCCCATTGGAACTGCTAAGGTTAGGATATTCTATTATGGTAATTGAAAGGTGGGGCCTTGAAGAGATGATTAGATTGTAGGACCATACTATTGTGAATGGATTAAAAATGGCGGTTATGGGCATGGTTTGGAGAACTTTAAACAAAGAGTGAATGAGGAGGTTAGTCTCACTCTGCTCTCTCCACTCCACCATTTTCACATGATATTGTGCCATCACTGTCACCACCACCAAGGCCTTCACCAGGTGTGTTCCCTGGACTTTGGACTTCTTAACCTCCAAAACTTTAAGCAATAAATTGCATTTTCTTAGCAATTAACCACTTTTGTTTATTTTGTTATAAGCAACAGAAATGGACTAGTGACAGAACTCGAGGCTTTAGGCTTCTAGCAACCAGAGGTTCACCTCCACACCACTGAGTGCTAAGCATTGGAGAGAAATAGCCAAATTCATTCCAGTCACATAAAAGGAGCTCTACCTGAGGGTAGTTTCTGCTCCGGCTGCTCTACTAACTTACATCAGAAAATAAAACCCTGCTCCAGAGCTATCTCAAGCCAGTGATTCCTCTGCAAGTGGCGACATAATCATCTCCAATCACCAAAGCAGAATTAACTTTAAATAGCATCATAAAGGCTTTTCCACATCTTGCAATTTGAATGCTGAGCAAAGACTGCAGGCTTCTAACATGGTTAGGCTTCTCAGACCACCTGGCCTCAGCTGGCCCAGTCTTAGGGACCTCAGCCAAGTCATTGTGAGCCATGTCATTCACTCATACCATTCTCACTCACTGGCCAGAATACTAGTTCTTCCGATTAGAAAACCTCTACACGACTCTCAGTCCTCTATTTTTTCTTTGCATCTTCCCACCATGTTCTTTTGTCCATTTTTGGTCATCTTTATAAATGCTTTTTGGTAGGCTGTCTGGAACACCCATTCTGAGGTAAATAGTTCCCATTCCATCACAACTTCCAACTCTTCACAAAATTCCTCTACCTACTGATATGGACCCATTAATTTTATATTCACTTATTTGTCTATACTGTGATGATAAGTTGGCATTTAGTATTAAATATGCGTCAGGCAATGTTCTAACCATGGGACNTTTTTTTTTTCTTGGTGTCTGTGCTCTGTTCTCTTCAACTGCCCCACAATGACTATTTCTTAAGTTTTAAGTCCCTGAATCACTCCTCCCTAAGCAGAAGGCTCAAGACTTGACTGTGGGGCCGGCCCGGTGGTGCACTGGAGAGTGCGCCACTTGGGAGCGTGGCGGCACTCCTGCCAAGGGTTCGGATCCCATGTGGAGACTGGTCCCCGCTCACTGGCTGAGCGAGGTGCGGGCACAACACCGATGGTTGCGATCCCGTTGCCAGTCGTGGTACGGGCGCAACACCGAGGGTTGCGATCCGGTTACTGGTCAGGAAAAAAGACAAAAAAAAAAGGAAAAAAAAAAAAAAGACTTGACTGTGAAATAGATATGAATCTCAAATCACCATTTTCTAATGTGTGTAACTTTGGGCATGTTTCTTCTTTGCTGCACCTTGGTTTTCTTGTCTTTAATACTGTGAATATTAAAAGCATATAAAAAATCTGACACAATATTATCTCTAAGTATATGCTATTAATATTGTGGAATCATAATGATGATAATAAAGAGGGATTTGCCTCCCATTTCATGGAAAAAAATCTCTTTGATTTCCTTCCTCATATCCACAAATATCCTTCTATTTCTCCCATTTAGGTAGAAATGAGGTTGTCTTCTACCTTAAACTAATCCACAGATCACTGTTGTAATCTAGTCTCCTTAAGTCTATGCTGAGACACTGTACAATTTTCTAGTTTATCCCACAAATTTTTATATTTTCTGTTTTAAGTTTTTTGTAATTTATTTTTTAATTGAAACAATTGATTACACATATTTATGGGGTGCAGAGTTGACTATCACTATTTGTGTACAATATGTGATGATCAAATTAATATTATTAGCATGTTCATCATTACAAATCTTAATTATTCTTGGTGTCCCTTACCCAATTTCTCCCTAATGTCTCTCTCTCTCCCACTTTCCCACCTCTAGTAACCTATAGGTCTGTTTATTCCTTCTGAAAGTCCAATGTATTATTGTGACCTTTCCTTCTTTCTTTCTTAGCTCCTGTTTATGTGTGAGGACATGTGGTATTTCTCTTTATGTGACAG